>NC_057813.1:694001122-694301122 GCF_018294505.1 Triticum aestivum
AGAGGCGCGGCGGCGGCGGTGTGCGGCGGAGGTGGGGAGCGGCGGCGGCGGCGCGGAGGAGTGGCGCGGCGGCGGCGGCGGCATCTTCGCCCTAGGTCAGGACCGTCAGAGATGATACCATGTAGACGAATAGTTTTGCAATACACGTTGTATTGATGGGTGCTGGTGTACATATATATAATTACAGGGTAGGCCTTAACCTCAACTGTACAGAACTAGGAGATGGGTCACAACTTCAATATACATCAAACACAAAATACATACTCAACACCCAAAGATGGAAAGATACGGTGGCAATGGTCACCATGATGTCGTTACCGTAGGATGTCGTCCGTGAGATCCTCATGCACATGGAGGACACGACTGCTCACTTCCATTGCGTGGTGACATCCAAGCTAGGGATGCTGTTAGACGAATGAGCCGAGTGCAACGGCCAGATTATCTAGTGCATGCACGTAGTTTTTTTTTTTAGCATCAGTACAGACACAAGCGCTTATATACACGCGCATACATTCATCCCTATGAATGCATACACGCACATCCTATCCCTATGAGCACCTCCGAGAGACTGAGCCGCCATATCATCTTGAGATTTATGAAGTCACCGTAGGCGCCTCGTCGTCGACGGGAACGTCTCCTCCCACTGAAAGCGCATCGCCGGAAATCCTGAAATAAATCCAGAAATAATGCGAGCACCAGGATTTGAATCCTGATGGGTTGGGAATACCACTGTCCACCTAACCATCTCAACCACAGGTTGATTCGCGTGCATGCACGTAGTTACTAGGTGTACTTGGACTAGGTAGTGACCGGTGTAGCAGCCGGGTCGTGTGTGTGACCGAGGGAGTGTGCGTGCGTGCGTTGAACTGCTGGCGATGGAGCCGGAGGAATGACCGTGTCCAGGCCGTTGGTGGCCGCATCATCCGCGTACGGGCACGATGGAAGCGCGAGCCAGGTACGGCATGGGCGCAGGGGACGTGAGCGAGTGCGTACGAGCACATGTATAAAACAACGAAGGTCTCCGTCTATCGCTGCAGTAGCTGAGTTCGTGCTCAGGAAAAGAAACAAGGGGCCGTTCGTGCGGCCGGCGGCGTACATGCGCTGCGCAAAATCCTGCTGTGTCTTTGTGTCCTTCCTCGTATCCTCTTCTTCCTCGAGCGTAGAGAGAGAGGGGTAGAGCTGCAGGGAGCATTGGTGGAAAAAAGGCCTTTGGTCGCGGTTCGCAACTGCCATTAGTCGCGGTTGCGCAACCGCGACCGACCGGGCGCGACTAAAGGCCCCCCCCTTTAGTCGCGGTTGCTTAAGAACCGCGACTAAAGGCCCGTCCACGTGGGCGCCAGGTGGCCGTCGGGGCGGAGGACCTTTAGTCGCGGTTCTTCTGGCCAACCGCGACTAAAGGCCGCCGCAGGTTTAGGGTTTTAGCCCCCCCCCCTAAACCTCCCCCCTTAAACCTGTTTTCTGTTTAATTTGTATTGTTTTATTTCTTTTGTGCTTTATTTTAATTTTGAAGGAGTTTCATATATTCTACGGTACTACATACATGCATATGAATGTACAATTTCAAATAAATTTGAAATTAGAACCAAAAAGAATTCAAGAGGAATATACAACATATATTCAATATCATCGGATGACCATATACAATTTTGAACAAGTTTCCATACATGATTTAATGCATATAAAGTTCTACGTCCTCGTAATAGTGTTCTCCTTTAGGATGGAGGACTTCCCTGCTGAACCATCCAGCTAGTTCCTCTTGAAGTGGTCGGAAGCGAGCTTCTGGACTAAGCATCCACCGGAGGTTATTCTTCTTAGCATTGGTATCACTCGGAACCCGCTCAGAGGTGTATCTCCGGATCATCTCACAGACATAGTATCCACATAGATTGGTCTCCGGTGGCTGAATATCCCCAGCATTCTTAGCCTTTAACATTTTGAATTCTAGCTCTTTTTTGAATTCACCGACCTTTGTATCTACGAACCGTCTCCAAACCCTACGAGGCAAAGAAAATTAAATGAACAAGAGAGTTATTAATTAGTTACTTGATATTAGGAAATGAACGAAATAGGCCGATCGATATAGAGCGCAAATGAATGAAAATAATTACTTCTGCAGCATTCTTCTCATGCCGCCCCAAAGCTTTGGATCCATATTCACAGAGTCGTGGACGAGACATTCTGAGGTGTTAACTTTAATTACTAGCAGAATCCAGTGGAACCTGCGGACACGATACATGCACAGTACGTCATGCATAACTCATCGATTAGCCGGCCACATACCATGCATGGAGTAAACAAAAGAGAATGTGCTCAAGACAGAAACACTCACTCAAAATGGTAAGGAAATAGAATATCACTTTTGAGTTCCTGCTTTGTAAGAAACTGCCACAGGTCTGCCTCCACGTCGGCGGGGGTAACGCTCCAACACATGTCCATTAACGATGTGTGGGTCAATGAACCCAACATCATGGATGTTCCTTACTCTGCATTCCTTAATCTTCATTCTGCATGTATAATAGCGGACACAACAATATAGTTAGGACATATATATAGTGCAGGCAATATGAACGAGATGGGGTAGAAATTAATAAATCACTTACAGAACGTAGCAACTGATGATAGATTTATCGAGCTCGCGCAGATTGAAAAGCTGGAACAATTCACTCAGTTCAATTTGTACATAGTAATGTTTGAAGTGATGCTCATGTCTAACTTCCGCATAAATATATTCTTTGGCGTTTTTATTTTTTATGTAACCCTTGTACCATTTCAGCAGACCTTTCATTTGTGGAGGTAGATCCTTTTCCTCCGCAGGCTCGACGAGAGGCCCATTCTTGACATATGTAATTACTACCTCCTTCACTGGCGCCTCATCAAGGCCTAACAGTTCACGAAGAGTAATACCTAAGTTGGCCGCTTGTTCTCTGGCACTCGTTACAGTCAATCCCTGTGCTGCCGCAGCTTGTATGATCTCGGGGGCATCAGGACAGAAGGCTTCCACTATAAGCGGGGCAATCGATTGTTTACTTTGTTCCCCGAGCTGGGCAACTTGTTTCCCGCTTTTTTTACTTTCGGCCTTCTCCCGCTCTTTGTTCTCCTTGAACATGAGTGCCTGCCTGCGAAGTTCACGTGCATAGTCGTTAGGCAGATTCTTCGCGGCTTGGGACGGTGTGCTCAAAAATGACTTAGCCCACTTCTTTTGCTCATCAGAAAATACTGGCTTGGGCTCGGGCTCTGTTTTCTTCTTGCAGTCCGCCTTCCATTTCTCCAAATCAGCAGCCGCGGCCGCGTCGACTTCCTCGGCACTACGTTCCCAAGGCCTTGTGGGGAGAGGCTTCAGTGATGGCTCCGGTACCTTTGTGGTCTTAGGTACATAAGGGTCCGGGTTAATAATCCAGGACTGCTTCTGCTTCTTTGCCGGAGGTGGATTGGGGGGCGGCGTCTGATCACCCGCCGGACGAGGACTGGGGGGCGGCGGCTGATCACCCGCCGGACGTTGTGGACTGGGGGGCGGCGTCGGCTGACGTGACGGAGGTGTAGGTGAACCGCCACCACCACCACCACCACCACCACCGCCACCGCCACCACCACCACCGTAGGGGGGTGGACTTGTTGTCCTTGGCGCCTCGCCTGGAAACTTGATAAACTTCTTTTGCCATAGAATGAAATGGCGCTTGACATCTCCAAGTCTTTTCTCCCCTTCAGGTGTAGCAATGTCAATCTCCAGGTCCTCAAACCCTTGGACTATGTCCTCCACCGTGACACGAGCATAGCCATCTTGAATGGGGTTGTTGTGGTGGAGTGCTCCAGGTAAACATGGTAAAGCACTGCCGATGGCTACCTTCATGGACATGTTCCCGATAGGATAATACAGATGACATTCTTTCATCTCCTTTATATCGTCCACGGGGTAGCGAGGAGGCTCCGATGAAGTAATTTCGACCACCAGAGGCTCCGGTGCAGTAATTTGGACCACCAGAGGCTCCGGTGGGGCCTCCGTGGAAGCCACGCTGCTTCTCCGCTGCTGGCTTCCAAGATCCGCTGGATGATCTTCATGCTGCACCCGAGCTGCATCTCTTTCGGCTACTAGTACACTCATGGTTTTCTTCATCACCTCCATTTCCGATGCCAACCGCGCCACAACATCTGCTTCCTGATCCATCTTTCTCTTACGGCTTCTGTAACCGTACGGGTCATCGTTCTGGGGGAACCCTATTTTCCACGGAATGTGCCCCATGCCTCGTACACGTCCTCCGTGTTCAGGATTCCCGAGGGCTTTTGTCAGCGCGTCGTTCTCTCTGTTGAACTTGATCTTCCCCTGTTGAGCATCCCTCATTGCGTTAATAAGGGCTTGGGTGGGTTTAATTAATTTGCCCCGGTAAACACACTCCCCTGTCTCCGGGTTCAGCGTTCCCCCATGCCCGTACCACCAGCTTTTGGCCCTTGGGTCCCATCCCTCCGTACCTGGACGGATTCCTCGCGCCCTCAGCTCGTTCTCCATCTTCTCCCACCTAGGCTCCCAAAGGCGATACCCTCCTGGCCCCATAACATGATTGTACTCCTTCTTAGCCGCATTTTCCTTATTTTTTTTCGATATTTGAATGAACTGCTCCGATTTCTTTTGCTTCACAAATTCTGGCCAATCATCTTTCAGTTTCTCATATTGTCCTTTGAAATCCGGAGTCTTGTTCTGCTTGACAAAGTCATGGGCTAGATTTTGCTTGAATTTCCGGAATGCGTCGGCCATCTTATGAAGAGCGAACTGTTTGACTAGCCTCCTCCTCTCCTTGTTTTCCTCAATCTTGTTACCCTCCTCATCGAATTTGTTGTATTCCGGAGGTAGAACGAAATGTTCCATAAGCTTCTTGAAGCAATCTTTTTTTGTTCTCTTATCGACAAAAGTGAAACCATCAATTCGTGCCTTCTTTGGCTCATTCCACTCCTGGACGGTGATCGAGACGTTGTCTCTAACAATGGCTCCACATTGGCTGACAAACTTGGTGGCGTTCTTGCGGGGCTCCAGCGGCCTGCCGGTTGCACTGTCGACAACCTCGATGGTGCATGTTTCTCCTTGTTTCATCGTCTTGGTTGCGCCACGCTTTGACGACGTACTCGATTGTTTCGACGATCCGGCCGAGGGCTAAAATAAGAAAGAGTCGCGCGCGTTAGTACACACATATTTATTCAAATCAGTTAGTTTGTATCACCAGAGGCTCAATGTATATATATACCTCGGCGCCGGAGGTGGTTGCTACTTCCATTTGAAGATCGTCGTTTATCGACGTTTGTTCGGCATCATCTTGCTGACGGCGCCCTTCATCTTCACCGTCAAGGTTCAGATAAGAAGAGATATCATCTTCTTCTTCTCCGGTCGGCACATATTGAATATCGCCGTTTATGATGCCGAACATATGTGCTTCACCGTCCGGATCATAGTTGTCCATAATCGGGTCAGCTCTATCGTCCGCCATTATGTCAGTCCTGAAAACATGTAGTAAAAACAAATTAATTAAGTGAAGAAGGGGGGCGGTGGCGGTGGCGGTGGCGAAAGGGCGGTGGCAAAAGGAGGGGGCGAGGAAGGGGTGGGAGAGGGTGTCGCGGTAGAGCGCGAGACGGGTGCTCCGTAGTCGAACTTGGGGTCGCCGGCAGTCTCGGGGTCTACCGGAAAGAAGTAACGGAGGGGGAACACAATAAATAACAGAGCAATCAAAGCATCACAAAGCGTAACCTGGCAATACGCGGTGCTAGGTGTGCCCTAACGCGGCAGTAGGTCGTACCGGCGAAACAGGGAAACATCCGGGAAAGTATCCCCGGTGATTCGCGTTTTCGGACAGATGAACCGGAGGGGAAAGTTACGTGTTTGCTATGCTAGGGATGTGTGGCGGACGAACGGGCTGCGTATCCGGATCCGCCTCATCGTTCTGAGCAACTTTCATGTACAAAGTATTTTCATCCGAGTTACGGATTATTTTATATTAATTTTTAAAGTTTTATATCATTTTTAGAATTAACAGAATTAATTAAATTGTCTGTTAACTAATTAACCAAGTTAATTAGATTAATTAACAGATTAGTTATATTAGTTATTTAATTAGGTTTACTAAACACAATTAATTAAGTTAATTAATTTAATTAACTGATTAATTAATTAATATATTTATTTATTTATTTTCTAAATTCTCTTCTCTCCTTTTTTTAAATCGTTTCTGGGGCGTGGGCCCCAATTGTCATTGGGCCAGGGGGCCTTAACGGGCGCCGGCGCTAGCGGGCAGCGGGTACGAGCCGGGCACGAGCTCCGGCGGCCAAGGGCCGCGATGGCGCCGGCCGGAACAGGGACGGGCCGGCGGGCGCAGCGTTCGGAGGGGGCCGGGGAGACGGCCGGACGGGGCCCGATGGGGAGCTCACCAAGGAGAGGGCGGCGATGCGCGGGGAGGACCGACGAAGGAGAGGCGGGGACGGGCAGTCCGGCGCGACGGGGGCGAGGGCGACGGCGGGCGGCAGGGCGGCGGGCGGGCGGCAGGCAGGGCACGGGCGGAGGCGGCGGAGGCGGGCAGGGCACCGGCGGAGGCGGCGGGCAGGGCTTCGGCGTCAGCGTCGGCGTCGGGGCAGGGCTTCGGCGTCGGCGTCGGCGTCGGGGCAGCGCTTCGGCGTCGAGAGAGAGCAGAATGGGAAGTGGCAAAACTGCTAAGTGCAGTATTTATGGACGCACCTTTAGTCGCGGTTGGCGAGGCGGACCGCGACTAAAGGTACCCTTTAGTCGCGGCCCGCACCCCAGCCGCGACTAAAGGGTAACCTTTAGTCGCGGTCCGCCTCTCCAACCGCGACTAAAGGGTTTTGGCGCCGCCTCCGTTCCCGCGCAGAAAGACCCTTTAGTCGCGGCTGGAGAGGCGGACCGCGACTAAAGGTTACCCTTTAGTCGCGGCCCGCCACCCCAACCGCGACTAAAGGGCTGTGCTAGAACTGGCGCGGTGCGGCGGGATGTTTAGTCCCACCTCGCTAGCCGAGAGGCTTCGACAGTGGTTTATAAGCGCGGCTGCGCTTACCACTTCGAGCTCCTCTCAAATGCAGGCTTACGGGCCTATTCTGTCACTGTGTGCCTGTGGGCCTACTGGGCCTTCTGCGGGCCTGAATCCTGGCCCTTTAATGGGTTTCTAGTCGTATTCAGGCCGTGGTGGCCCAGTAGGTGGCATATTTTTTTTTCTTCCTTTTTTCCTTTTTTCTTCTGTTTTTTTCTTATGTTTTTCTTCTGTTTGTTTTTTTCTTCTGTTTTTCCTTTTTCTTCTATTTTTTTCTTCTGTTTTTTTCTTCCTTTTCTTCTGTTTTTTCTTCTGTTTTTTTCTTCCTTTTTCTTCTGTTTTTTCTTCTGTTTTTTTCTTCCTTTTTCCTTTTTCCTTTTTTCTTCTGTTTTTTCTTCTGTTTTTTTCTTCTGTTTTTCCTTTTTTCTTATGTTTTTCTTCTGTTTGCTTTTTTCTTCTGTTTTTTTCTTCTGTTTTTTTCTTCCTTTTTCTTCTGTTTTTTTCTTCTGTTTTTTTCTTCCTTTTTCCTTTTTCCTTTTTTCTTCTGTTTTTTTCTTCTGTTTTTCCTTTTTTCTTATGTTTTTCTTCTGTTTGCTTTTTTCTTCTGTTTTTTTCTTCTGTTTTTTTCTTCATTTTCAAATCTTAAAAATACAATTATATATCAAAAAAATCAGAAAAATAAAACTAATTCATTTTAAAACCCCTTGAAGGTTTGACAAAAGGTTTGATACAATAAATTATTACACATCATTTCTTCCCTTGTGTCCCTGCTTGCTTACGATTGTGCGAGAGTCCAGACGGGACCTTCATACTGCTCAGGCATTCAAAAAAGATGACCTTCTCTTCTTTGGTCAGAGCGTAGCTGGCACGACCTTGAAACCATTCCGGATGCCGGTCATCAGGGTCTTTCAAACGTTGCTGGTCCTGCCGTGCTTCCTTTGTATCATTTGTCTTCCCATACACGCCCAAGAAGCTTAGGAGGTTCACGCAAATATTCTTCGTAACGTGCATCACGTCGATTGCAGAGCGGACATCTAGGACTTTCCAATATTCTAGCTCCCAGAATATAGATTTCTTCTTCCACATGGCTGCGTGCCCGTCAGCTCCCTTCGGAACTGATTGTCCGCCAGGACCCTTTCCAAAGATGACTTTCAAATCCTTGACCATACCAAATACCTCAGCACCAGTGCGTTCCGCAGGCTTCGGCCGGTGATCTGCCTTGCCGTTGTAATGCTTGCCTTTCTTTCTTACTGGATGAATTTTCGGAAGAAATCGACGATGCCCAAGGTACACGTTCTTCTTACAATTTGGCAAATGTACACTTTCAGTCTCATGTAAGCAGTGCGTGCATGCATTGTATCCCTTATTTGACAGTCCCGAAAGGTTACTAAGAGCAGGCCAATCGTTGATGGTTACGAAAAGCAACGCTCGTAGGTCAAATTCCTCTTGTTTGTGCTCATCCCACACACGGACACCACCCCACAGCTGTAAAAGTTCATCAACTAATGGCCTTAGGTACACATCGATGTCGTTGCCGGGTTGCTTCGGACCTTCGATGAGCACTGGCATCATAATGAACTTCCGCTTCATGCACAACCAAGGAGGAAGGTTGTAGATGCATAGAGTCACGGGCCAGGTGCTATGGCTGGAGCTCTGCTCGCCAAAAGGATTCATGCCATCCGTACTTAGAGCAAATCTTATGTTCCTTGCGTCAGCTGCAAAATCTTTGAACCATCTGTCGATCTTTCTCCATTGCGTTCCATCTGCGGTGTGTCTCAACTCCCCGTCCGACTTACGGTCCTCTTTGTGCCATCGCAACAACTTGGCATGCTCTTTGTTCCTGAACAGACGTTTCAACCGTGGTATTATAGGAGCATACCACATCACCTTGGCGGGAACCCTCTTCCTGGGTTTCTGGCCCTCAACATCGTCACCAGGGTCATCGCCTCTGATCTTATAACGCAATGCAGTGCATACCGGGCATTCATTCAAATTCTCGTATTCACCGCGGTAGAGGATGCAGTCGTTGATGCATGCATGTATCTTCAGAACCTCTAAACCTAGAGGGCAGACAACCTTCTTTGCTTCGTACGTACTGGCGGGCAACTCGTTATCCTTTGGAAACATATTCTTCAACATTTTCAGCAAGTTTTCAAATGCCGAGTCAGCTACACCTGCCTCTGCCTTCCATTTCAGCAAATCCAGTGTGCAGCCCAGCTTTTTCAGACCATCATCGCATCCGGGGTACAGCGCCTTTCTGTGATCCTCTAACATGCGATCCAAATTCTCCCTCTCCTTTTCAGTTTCGCAGCGTCTCCGTGCATCAGCAATGGTCCGACCAAGATCATCAACGGGATCATCACGTGCCTCTTCTTCACCTTCCCCTTCACCTTCAGCATCCTCCATGAAAGTATCACCGAAATGAGCAAGATAGCTTTCATCGATGAAATCATCCCCTTCTTCATCTTCTTCCATTATAACCCCTCTTTCTCCATGCTTGGTCCAACAATTATAGCTTGGCATGAAACCGTGCCGAAGCAGATGCATGTGAACATCTCTTGAGGAAGAGTAACCCTTCTGATTCTTACAGATAACACATGGACAGATAACAAAACCCCCCTGCTTGTTCGCATTAGCCACTACGAGGAAATCTTTCAAACCCGTAGTGAACTCGCCGGAGAGTCGGTTACCGTACATCCATTGCCGATTCATCTGCATTATTATAATATAAAATATATAATTAACCATCATGCATTTGTTAAACTAACTAGCTACAAATAATATAAATTAAACAATGAACTGCACACATGCATATTTTATCAATGACACACATGCATGAAAGGTTCAAGTTGCTAACCGCGATCGAGGAGGAAAAAATAAATGAGGAACCTCAAGTGTGGCTCCAACACTTCATATCATGTTTGTTTCACCCTCTTAGGGCATTTCATCAAACACCTTGTGTGCATAAGAGGAACCAAAAGCAAACCTACACCCCCTTGTGAAGCTTGTGAAGAGAAGTGGCACCAAATGGCTAAGTGAGCGTGCTGAACTGGTATATATAGGGGAGGAGCTTTAGTCGCGGTTGGCCTGGCCAACCGCGACTAAAGGCCTTTGCGCACCTTTAGTCGCGGTTGGCCTGGCCAACCGCGACTAAAGCCCGCGAGCGCCCTGGGCCCAGGCATTTGGTCGCGGTTCATCTGCCGAACCGCGACTGAAGACTTCATTAGTCGCGGTTCCTACAGTTTCGCGACTAATGAGGCTGGACGGAAGCCTCTTTTTCTACTAGTGGAGGGAAGGAGAAGGCCGCTGCAACAACAATTGGTATACAGAGCTTCGGTTTCGGGCGATCACCGGCGACGATGGCGCTTATCCCACACGCCAGCGGCGCGGGCGGATCAGCATCGATGGCGATGCCGATGCTCACGGTGGACAACTACACCGTCTGGGCGATCAAGGCGCAGGCCATCCTCGACGTGCACACCGTGTGGGAGGCGGTGGCGCCAGGCGATACGGTGGTGAACGCGTGGAAGGACAAGGTGGCGCGCGCGTTGCTGCTCAGAGCACTACCGGAGGACGTGTTGCTGCAGGTGTCGACGAAGCTCACCGCCAGGGAGGTATGGGACTCCCTGAAGGTGAGGTTCGTCGGCGCCGATCGGGTCCGCGCGGCGAAGCTGGCGACGCTGCGCGGCGAGTTTGACCGCCTGAAGATGGCGGACGGTGAGGAGCTTGACGTGTACGGCGGGAGGCTCGCGGCGATGGCGGCGAGGTACGCCAACCTCGGGGAGACGCTGGGTGATGCGGCGCTCGTCAAGAAGCTGCTGGATACGGTGCTGGATCGGCTCTTCCCCGTCGTCGCCGGCATCGAGCAGTTCCACGACGTGACGACGATGGCATTCGATGAAGCGCTCGGGCGGCTGCGCGCGTTCGACAAGCGGGTTCGGTGCCGTGGACAAGACGGCGGCGAGCGCGAAGATGAGCAGCTGCTCATGACGGCGGCGCAGTGGGCAGCGTGGGACCGTCGACACGGCGGTGCTCGGGACGACGACGACGGCAAGAGCGTGGCGTTGAGCAGCGGCAGGATTAGGCGCGGGCGCTGCTACAAGTGCGGCGAGGCGGCCACTTCAAGAGGGACTGCGCCAAGCTGCAGAGGGAGTCGGCGGCGGAGCGCACGCTGCTGCGGGCGTCGTCGGAGTCGAAGACGGCGGACTTCTCTAGGCCACGGCTTAGGGGGTGAATGTTAGACAAATAAGCCGAGTGCAACGGTCAGATTAGCTAGTGCATGCACGTAGTTAGCAGGTAGTTAGTGCGTGTGTGTACTTGGACTAGGTATCGGCCGGTGTAGCAGCCGGGTCGTGTGTGTGACAGAGGGAGTGTGCGTGCGTGCGTTGAACTGCTGGCGATGGAGCCGGAGGAATGACCGCGTCCAGGCCGTTGGTGGCCGCATCGTCCGCGTACGGGCGCGACGGCATGGGCGCGGGGGGACGTGGGCGAGTGCGTACGAGCGCATGTATAAAACCACGAAGGTCTCCGTGTATCGCTGCAGTAGCTGAGTTCATACTCAGGAAAAGGAACAAGGGGCCGTTCGTGCGGCCGGCGAGGACATGCGCCGGGCAAAATCCTGTTGTGTCTTTGTGTCCTTCTTCTTCCTTGTATCCTCTTCTTCCTCAAGCGCAGAGAGAGAGAGGGGTAGAGCTGCAGGGAGGGAAGGAGAAGGCCACTGCAACAACAGATGCGCCTCCTTCTCCCGCCGTCGCTTGCTGGATGATCTCCCTCGCAAGGTTCTTCACTCAGGAACGGATCAAGCCCCATATCGAGCCCACCCCCGCGACATTCTTCGTCCCGACGTTGTTGTAATTGTTCGACCCTAGTCTCGGATCCTTTGGCCCCCTCTTCCCTGACAACACCGAGACTCGCCTTCTGGGCAGCATGGTGTCGCTCACCACGCGCGCAACCACCTCCTCGTCCGCATAGCCTTGGACATTGCTCCCGCCTATCAATTTGATGAGTCCGCCATTCGTTTAGCCGTGTGCAACCCACTTTCCGGCGTGTGCGACATGCTTCCCCCACTAAATGGTTTCTTCTGTGGAAACCCTAAATTTTTTGAAGATTTAAATTTTAAATTCTGGACTTCAAAATTTGCAAAAGTTGAAATTCCGAAAGTGAAGTTTCAATAATTAAATTTCCTAAGTAGAAAATTTGAAAACATCAAATATCTCAACTTTCAAATTCTGAAAGCCTAGAATTTTCAGAAGTCGGTTCTAGGATTTTTAAGTTAAAAAATTGAATGTTGCTAAAAATAAAGAGTGAGAAAATGAAAATTCAACAAAGAAAAAATGTTCACAAGTGACCGCACGAGGGCATTGGTGTCGCTACCCGCCAATTAGATGTGCCCATTGTTCTAGTGTCATCAGGCTTGGTGATTGTCTTAAACCTTGTGAAGGTCGTCCTGGGCCAAATTCAATGAAATGGGTGACCACTTTTCTTGATCAGATAGGTTATTGTGATAGCTACATGGATGATCTCTATGATGGATCCCTTGACCTATTAACAATGGAGATGGCGAGCGCTTTGTGTCGTCACCAATCACAACATGCGATCGGCTACCTCCAAGCCATGCCATCTGCCTGCTCTGCACCATTGAATCATAGCCCAAACATCCCTTGTCTCTCCCATCGAAAAAATCCCCTCCCTTACCCACCTCCCACAAATGGGAAATGAATCGCTAGGGCAGTAAGAAGTAACCATCGATGCCGTAGCAACACCACCCGCTATTGTTGCACCAACCCTTGCTATCATAGCATCGACATTGTAGAATCCATGTACCAGCAAGTCATAAGCTGGAGTAGAACATTGAAATGGCAGCGAATTAAAAAGAACTGAAATATTTCCCCGTCTCTACTTTGTCTTCTTCTTCGCCAAACTGTACCTACCTGCTTCATGTCGTGATCCCTAGAACCATCATTTTTTGTTGAGTTTCCTTATAAATCAGAAATTAAGATGTATCCCCAGCCCACCAGGGTTCAAGTCCTGGTGCTCGCATTTATTCTTGAATTTATTTCAAGATTTTCAGCGATGCGCATTCAGTGGGAGGAGACGTTCCCGTCGACGACGAGGTGACTACGGTGACTTCGTAAATTGATAGATGATATGCCGGCTCAGTCTTTCAGAGATGCTCATAGGGATAGGGTGTGCGTGTGTGCATTCATAGGGGTGAGTGTATGCACGTGTATATGAGCGCTTGCGTCTGTATTGTGTTAAAAAAGAAAAAGAAATTAAGAGTTATGGGAAAAACCGACTAAAACCACGAGTTCTGAATCTACTAGACTGCGTCCAATGTGTACTCGTATAGTATCTGTATAAACATAATTATTACGTTTTTTGTTTGTTGAGAAAAGAGACCTTGTAGAAACCTATTTATTGGTTGGACAACAGGCCAAACCACTATATATCTGGAATGACAAAATACGCGGGCCGAAGTGGCAAAAGGGCCTTTTCAATTTGAAATCGGGAACACGTGACACATACGGACGCGAGTTCGACCAAGAGTCCAAACCGGCCAGTCCCAAGGTTTTCATATACGAGGGCCGATGGACCAAGACAGGTACGCCAAATCTACCTCTAGTCTCCTCTGATCGCAGGCGCAGCTCACCTACGTGAGACAAGGTCCCTGAAGAGACAACGACGATGTCGCTCCCGGAGGACATGGTCATTGAGGTCCTTGCGCGCGTGAAGGACGCCGCCGACCTCTTCCATTGTGCCAGGACTTGCAAGCGATGGAGCCGCCTCGTGGCCGACATCCGCAGCCGTTGGCCGGGCCACATGTCGACGTTGCTCTCTGGGTTCTTCAGTCGGAACGGCAAACTGACGTGCCTCGTCCCGACGCCGGGATCAGTGTTCGGGCCTGCTACCCTCTTCCTCGGCTCCTTCTTTCGAGACGCCCCGCAAGGCCTCAGTCATGCAACACCGCTCGCCGCACACCATGGCCTCCTCCTTGTGCGCCTCCCCTTCTCTGACGCCCTGCTTCACCTTGCCGTGTGCAATCTTCTCGCCGGCACATGCGTTGAGCTCCCCCCACTAAAATGCAATTGGGAGTATGGTGATAGTGGCTATGCCATCTTTACCACCGCAGACCGTCCCTCAAGCTGCGAGGAACAACCATCATGGCCGCCGGGCTACTCGGCGTTGTTCAAAGTTCTAGTCATATGCTGCCATGGTTACCACAAACCATGCATTCTTCACTCGTTTTCATACAGCGAGGTGAGGTGGAATACGCCCACGGAGATAGTTTGTGAGTCTACAAAGCTCAGCATCTGCGGGTCACTAAAGCATCCCATCGCCGTTGTGTGCCATGGCACGGCGCACTGGCTTGTTTGGTGCAAGTCAACCGACATTTATAGGTGGCATATTATTGATGTGGATGCCGAGACATGTCATGCTTCCTTAAGGGAGATTGTGAAACCGATCCAACACACCTTATCCGTAACTTATGAACCACAACTTAGTGTGGCTCATGATGGGACCTTATTATTGCTTTACCTACAAAAGCCAGGCCTCCAGCTAAAAATATGTGTGCAGCAAGACAACATACGGGGCCAGAATGGGGGTAGATGGCTTTGTAGTCGAGTGGTCGAGCTAAAACTACCCACGATTAGTCGATCGCAAGAGATGCATTTGACCTTTTTAGGAGAGAAGGGCGGAACAATGCTCATTAAGGACAAAGTTAACTGGATGAACGTGTATGCCGTCGATCTTAAAACAGGGGTCATGAAGAGCCTGGCGTGTGGCCGGATTAGCCGGAAGATCGTTCCCTTTGAGTTATATTGGCCAACGTTGTAATCATTATTATTCTTTGCACTGGATAGATGCACATGAATTATGAATTTGACATGAAGAAACCTTCCTCTCATAATTATTTATTTTTGTTTTAGAAACTGTTGGGTAAATTGTTTACTTCCTCCGATACAAAAAATAAGTGTCGTGGTTATTGTTTGAACTAAAACCACGACACTTATTTTGGATCCGAGGTAATGGTTTTGTGTGGATGGATCCGGACCGGTGAGCTTAGTAGTTAGTGCAAAGTATTTTACAGTAGTGAATCCCATCCTCTCATACTATTGATGTGGAACTTTCTCTTCTCTTCTTTTAGTGGATTGCTTCTGAGGTCCAATGGAACTTAAAATTCATCATAAGTTTGCCATCCATATTTAGCGGGCTTCCCGGCCGGGGCCAATTGATTTCTCTCGATAAAGTATTTTGTCCAGATTTGTATACATAAAACCCAAACGGCCGAACCGACACGAAGTGGTGAAAAGACCCTCAAACAAGCCACACATAAAAAAAAAAGCCAAAGCCGAGCAATATTAAAGGAGACACCACACCTAACACGAAGAACCCACGACCCAAAACTAAATGCAGACAACAACCCAAAACACTCCACGCCAAAGCCGAAGACATTGAGCCGGTTCGGTATCTTGAAGGTACTCATAGTTGAAGGGTGTGCGTGCGTTTATAGGGGTGAGTGTATGTGCTTATATGTGGGCATCTACATTGTACTATATTAAAAAAAAGCCGAGGATGCGACACGCCAAGATACTGCTAGCAAGCTACAACTGAGAGGAACCGAGACTCCACAAAGACACCCCAAGAGGGCAAGGACACCACGAGGGCGCCGCCTTTGAGCCCCAAAAGCCGGACTATATTTTCACCTGGAGCCCTGGCCTAGTGGAGGTAACCATAATGATGCCTCCACGAGGGAGGAGACACCCACATGTATCGTTGATCAGCGCTAAAAAGGGGAGCTTTGCTCAGAACCTCACTGACACCAACCACGGTATCAAGGAAACTGACTCGAACCGAGATGACGACCACTGCTGTCCGCTCAATAAATCACAAATTGTAACCAAAATTGGCATGATTTATTGAGCATGATGTATCACAGATGTCCACCCAACCTCGATATGTTCTTATCTAGCAAGGCCAGGTGGAGCACGCCAGCAAAACAAACTTTTGGCACTGCAAGGGGATCCACTAGTGTAGGCCTGTTAGGAATCCAGACAGAGTCACCTTTCCTGGTAAGGTGCATTGAGGCATTGGGGAATGGTTGTTGGAAATATGCCCTAGAGGCAATAATAAAAGGATTATTACTGTATTTCCTTGTTCATGATAATTGTCTTTTATTCATGCTATAATTGTATTATTCGAAAATCGTAATACACGTGTGAATACATAGACCACAATACGTCCCTAGTGAGCCTCTAGTTGACTAGCTCGTTGATCAACAGGTAGTCATGGTTTCCTGACTATGGACATTAGATGTCGTTGATAACGGGATCACATCATTAGGAGAATGATGTGATGGACAAGACCCAATCCTAAGCATAGCACAAGATTGTGTAGTTCGTTTTGCTAGAGCTTTTCCAATGTCAAGTATCTTTTCCTTAGACCATGAGATCGTGTAACTCCTGGATACCGTAAGAGTGCTTTGGGTGTACCAAACGTCACAACGTAACTGGGTGACTATAAAGGTACACTACACGTATCTCCGAAAGTGTCTGTTGGGTTGACACAGATCGAGACTGGGATTTGTCACTCCGTATTACGGAGAGGTATCTCTGGGCCCACTCGATAATGCATCATCATGATGAGCTCAAAGTGACCAAGTGTTTGGTCACGGAATCATGCATTACGGTACGAGTAAAGTGACTTGCCGATAATGAGACTGAACGAGGTATTGGGATACCGATGATCGAGTCTCGGGCAAGTAACGTACCATTTGACAAAGGGAATTGTATACGGGGTTGATTGAATCCTCGACATCGTGGTTCATCCGATGAGATCATCGAGGAGCTTGTGGGAGCCAACATGGGTATCCAGATCCCGCTGTTGGTTATTGACCGAAGAGCCATCTCGGTCATGTCTGCGTGTCTCCCGAACCCGTAGGGTCTACACACTTAAGGTTCGGTGACCCTAGCTAGGGTTGTATGAATATGAGTATGCAGCAAACCGAATGTTGTTCAGAGTCACGGATGAGATCCCGGACGTCACGAGGAGTTCCGGAATGGTCCGGAGGTAAAGAATTATATATAGGAAGTGTTGTTTCAGCCATTGGAAAAGTTTCGGGGTCACCCGGTATTGTACCGGGACCACCGGAAGGGTCCCGGGGGTCCACCGAGTGGGGCCACCTATCCCGGAGGGCCCCATGGGCTTAAGTGGGAGGGGAACCAGCCCCTAGTGGGCTGGTGCGCCCCCCCCCCCTTGGCCCCCCTGCGCCTAGGGTTGGAAACCCTAGGGTGGGGGGGGCGCACCACTTGCCTTGGGGGGCACTCCAACCCCCTGGCCGACGCCCCCCCTTGGGAGATTCAATCTCCAGGCCCCCCCTCCTAGGGGCCTATATAAAGGAGGGGGGAGGGAGGGCAGCTGCACCCTGAGTCTTGGCGCCTTCCTCCCCCTGCTACACCTCTTCCTCCTCCCGCAGTTTCTTGGCGAAGCCCTGCCGGAGTCCTGCTGCATCCACCACCACGCCGTCGTGCTGCTGGATCTTCATCAACCTCTCCTTCCCCCTTGCTGGATCAAGACGGAGGAGACGTCACGCTGACCGTACGTGTGTTGAACACGGAGGTGCCGTCCGTTCGGCGCTAGGATCTCCGGTGATAGGATCACGACGAGAACGACTACCTCAACCCCGTTCTCTTGAACGCTTCCGCTCGCGATCTACAAAGGTATGTAGATGCACTCCTATCACTCGTTGCTTAGATGAACTCATAGATGGATCTTGGTGAAACTGTAGAATTTTTTTTATTTTCTGCAACGTTCTCCAACAGTGGCATCATGAGCTAGGTGTATGCGTAGTTCTCTATTGCACGAATAGAACACAAATTTGTTGTGGGCGTAGATCTTGTCAACTTGCTTGCCGCTACTAGTCTTTTCTTGCTTCAGCATTATTGTGGGATGAAGCGGCTCGGACCGACCTTACACGTACGCTTACGTGAGACAGGTTCCACCGACTGACATGCACTAGTTGCATAAGGTGGCTAGCGGGTGTCTGTATCTCCCACTTTAGTTGGAGCGGATTCGATGAAAAGGGTCCTTATGAAGGGTAAATAGAAGTTGACAAAATCACGTTGTGGTTATTCGTAGGTAAGAAAACGTTCTTGCTAGAACCCAATTGCAGCCACGTAAAAGATGCAACAACAATTAGAGGACGTCTAACTTGTTTTTGCAGAAATTGTCAAGTGATGTGATATGGCCAGAAGTTGTGATGAATGATGAATGATATATTGTGATGTATGAGATCATGTTCTTGTAATAGGAATCACGACTTGCATGTCGATGAGTATGACAACCGGCAGGAGCCATAGGAGTTGTCTTTATTTTTTGTATGACCTGCGTGTCATTGAAGAACGCCATGTAAATTACTTTACTTTATTGCTAAACACGTTATCCATAGAAGTAGAAGTAGTCGTTGGCATGACAACTTCATGAAGACATAATGATGGAGATCATGGTGTCATGCCGGTGACGAAGATGATCATGGAGCCCCGAAGATGGAGATCGAAGGAGCTATATGATATTGGTCATATCATGTCACTACTTTATATAATTGCATGTGATATTTATTATGTTTATGCATCTTGTTTACTTAGAACGACGGTAGTAAATAAGATGATCCCTTATAACAATTTTAAGAAAGTGTTCTCCCCTAACTCTGCGCCGTTGCTAAAGTTCGTCGTTTCGAAGCACCACGTGATGATCGGGTGTGATAGATTCTTACGTTCACATACAACGGGTGTAAGACAGTTTTACACATGCAAAATACTTAAGGTTAACTTGATGAGCCTAGCATGTACAGTCATGGCCTCGGAACACAGAGGCCGAAAGGCCGAACATGAGCCGTATGGAAGATACGATCAACATGGAGATGTTCACCGATGATGACTAGTCCGTCTCATGTGATGATCGGACACGGCCTAGTCGACTCGGATCGTGTAACACTTAGATGACTAGAGGGATGTCTAATCTGAGTGGGAGTTCATTAAATAATTTGATTAGATGAACTTAATTATCATGAACTTAGTCTAAAACTTTTGCAAATATGTCTTGTAGATCAAATGGCCAACGCTCATGTCAACATGAACTTTAACGCGTTCCTAGAAAAAACCAAGCTGAAAGATGATGGCAGCAACTATACGGACTGGGTGCGGAACTTGAGGATCATCCTCATAGCAGCCAAGAAAGCATATGTCCTAAAAGGACCGCTAGGTGAAGCACCCATCCCAGAGAACCAAGACGTTATGAACGCTTGGCAGTCACGTGCTAATGATTACTCCCTCGTTCAGTGCGGCATGCTTTACATCTTAGAACCGGGGCTCCAAAAGCGTTTTGAGCAACACGGAGCATATGAGATGTTTGAGGAGCTGAAAATGGTTTTTCAAGCTCATGCCCGGGTCGAGAGATATGAAGTCTCCGACAAGTTCTATAGTTGTAAGATGGAGGAAAACAGTTCTGTCAGTGAGCACAAACTCAAAATGTCTGGGTTGCACAACCGCCTGTCCCAGCTGGAGATCAACCTCCCGGACGAGGCGGTTATTGGCAGAATCCTTCAGTCGCTCCCACCGAGCTACAAGAGCTTTGTGATGAACTATAATATGCAGGGCATGGTGAAGACCATTCCTGAAGTATTTTCAATGCTGAAGTCGGCAGAGGTTGAAATCAAGAAAGAACATCAAGTGTTGATGGTCAATAAGACCACTAAGTTCAAGAAGGGCAAGGGTAAGAAGAACTTCAAGAAGGACGGCAAAGATGTTGCCGCGCCCGGTAAGCCAGTTGCCGGGAAGAAGTTAAAGAATGGACCCAAGCCTGAGACTAAGTGCTTTTATTGCAAAGGGAAGGGTCACTGGAAGCGGAACTGCCCCAAATACTTAGCGGACAAGAAGGCCGGCAACACTAGAGGTATATGTGATATACATGTAATTGATGTGTACCTTACCAATAATCGTAGTACCTCCTGGGTATTTGATACCGGTGCTGTTGCTCATATTTGTAACTCACAGCAGGAGCTGCGGAATAAGTGGAGACTGGCAAAGGACGAGGTGACGATGCGCATCGGGAATGGTTCCAAGGTCGATGTGATCGCCGTCGGCACGCTACCTATACATTTACCCACGGGATTAGTTATGAACCTCAATAATTGTTATTTAGTGCCAAGTTTGAGCATGAACATTGTATCTGGATCTCGGTTAATACGAGATGGCTACTCATTTAAATCCGAGAATAATGGTTGTTCTATTTATATGAGAGATATATTCTATGGTCATGCCCCGATGGTCAATGGTTTATTCTTAATGAATCTCGAACATAATGTTACACATATTCATAGTGTGAATACCAAAAGATGTAAAGTTGATAACGATAGTCCCACATACTTGTGGCACTGCCGCCTTGGTCACATTGGTGTCAAGCGCATGAAGAAGCTCCATGGATGGACTTTTAGAGTCTCTCGATTATGAATCTGACACATGCGAACCATGCCTCATGGGCAAAATGATCAAGACTCCATTCTCCGGAACAATGGAGCGAGCAACCAACTTATTGGAAATCATACATACCGATGTGTGCGGTCCAATGAGCGTTGGGGCTCGCGGAGGATATCGTTATGTTCTCACTCTCACTGATGACTTGAGTAGATATGGGTATGTCTACTTGATGAAACACAAGTCTGGGACCTTTGAAAAGTTCAAGGAATTTCAGAATGAGGTAGAGAATCAACGTGACCGAAAGATAAAGTTCCTACGATCAGATCGTGGAGGAGAATATTTAAGTCACGAATTTGGTACGCACTTAAGGAAATGTGGAATCGTTTCACAACTCACGCCACCTGGAACACCTCAGCGTAACCGTGTGTCCGAACGTCGTAATCGCACTCTATTGGATATGGTGCGATCTATGATGTCTCTTACCGATTTACCACTATCATTTTGGGGATACGCTCTAGAGACAGCTACATTCACTTTAAATAGGGCACTGTCCAAATCCGTTGAGACGACACCATATGAATTATGGTTTTGGAAGAAACCTAAGCTGTCGTTTCTAAAAGTTTGGGGATGCGATGCTTATGTCAAGAAACTTCAACCTGAAAAGCTCGAACCCAAGTTGGAAAAATGCGTCTTCATAGGATACCCTAAGGAAACCATTGGGTATACCTTCTACTTAAGATCCGAGGGCAAGATCTTTGTTGCCAAGAACAGATCCTTTCTGGAAAAAGTGTTTCTCTCGAAAGAAGTGAGTGGGAGGAAAGTAGAACTCGATGAAGTACTACCTCTTGAACCGGAAAGTAGTGCAGCACAGGAAAATGTTCCTGTGGTCCCTACACACACTGGAGAGGAAATTAATGATGATGATCAAGGTACTTCGGATCAAGTTTCTACTGAACCTCATAGGTCCACAAGGACACGTTCCACACCAGAGTGGTATGGCAACCCTGTCCTGGAAATCATGTTGTTAGACAACGGTGAACCTTCGAACTATGAAGAAGCGATGGCGGGCCCAGATTCCAACAAATGGCTTGAAGCCTTGCAATCCGAGATAGAATCCATGTATGAAAACAAAGTATGGACTTTGACAGACTTGCCCGATGATCAGCGAGCGATAGAAAACAAATGGATCTTTAAGAAGAAGACGGACGCGGATGGTAATATTACCATCTATAAAGCTTGACTTGTCGCTAAGTGTTATCGGCAAGTTCAAGGGGTTGACTACGATGAGACTTTCTCTCCCGTAGCGAAGCTGAAGTCCGTCCGAATCATGTTAGCAATTGCCGCATACTATGATTATGAGATATGGCAGATGGACGTCAAAACGGCATTCCGTAACGGACATCTTAAGGAAGAACTGTATATGATGCAGCCGGAAGGTTTTGTCGATCCTAAGAATGCTAACAAAGTATGCAAGCTCCAGCAATCCATTTATGGGCTGGTGCAAGTATCTCGGAGTTGGAACATTTGCTTTGATGAGATGATCAAAGCGTTTGGGTTTATGCAGACTTATGGAGAAGCCTGCGTTTACAAGAAAGTGAGTGGGAGCTCTGTAGCATTTCTCATATTATATGTAGATGACATACTCTTGATGGGAAATGATATAGAACTTTTGGACAGCATTAAGGCCTACTTGAATAAGTGTTTTTCAATGAAGGACCTTGGAGAAGCTGCTTACATATTAGGCATCAAGATCTATAGGGATAGATCGAGACGCCTCATAGGTCTTTCACAAAGCACATACCTTGATAAGATTTTGAAGAAATTCAAAATGGATCAGTCCAAGAAAGGGTTCTTGCCTGTATTGCAAGGTGTGAGATTGAGCTCGGCTCAATGCCCGACCACGGCAAAAGATAAAGAAGAGATGAGCGTCATCCCCTATGCTTCAGCCATAGGATCTATTATGTATGCCATGCTGTGTACCAAACCTGATGTAAACCTTGCCGTAAGTTTGGTAGGAAGGTACCAAAGTAATCCCGGCAAGGAACACTGGACAGCGGTTAAGAATATCCTGAAGTACCTGAAAAGGACAAAGGACATGTTTCTCGTTTATGGAGGTGACGAAGAGCTCGCCGTAAAGGGTTACGTCGACGCTAGCTTCGACACAGATCTGGATGACTCTAAGTCACAAACCGGATACATGTATATGTTGAATGGTGGAGCAGTAAGCTGGTGCAGCTGCAAGCAGAGCGTCGTGGCGGGATCTACATGTGAAGCGGAGTACATGGCAGCCTCGGAGGCAGCGCATGAAGAAATTTGGGTGAAGGAGTTCATCACCGACCTAGGAGTCATACCCAATGCATCGGGGCCGGTCAAACTCTTCTGTGACAACACTGGAGGTATTGCCCTTGCAAAGGAGCCAAGGTTTCACAAGAAGACCAGGCACATCAAGCGTCGTTTCAACTCCATCCGTGAAAATGTTCAAGATGGAGACATAGATATTTGCAAAGTACATACGGATCTAAATGTCGCAGATCCATTGACTAAACCTCTTTCGCGAGCAAAATATGATCAACACCAGAACTCTATGGGTGTTCGATTCATCACAATGTAACAAGATTATTGACTCTAGTGCAAGTGGGAGACTGTTGGAAATATGCCCTAGAGGCAATAATAAAAGGATTATCATTATATTTCCTTGTTCATGATAATTGTCTTTTATTCATGCTATAATTGTATTATCCAGAAATCGTAATACATGTGTGAATACATAGACCACAATACGTCCCTAGTGAGCCTCTAGTTGACTAGCTCGTTGATCAACAGATAATCATGGTTTCCTGACTATGGACATTAGATGTCGTTGATAACGGGATCACATCATTAGGAGAATGATGTCATGGACAAGACCCAATCCTAAGCATAGGACAAGATCGTGTAGTTCGTTTTGCTAGAGCTTTTCCAATGTCAAGTATCTTTTCCTTAGACCATGAGATCGTGTAACTCCTGGATACCGTAAGAGTGCTCTGGTGTACCAAACGTCACAACGTAACTGGGTGACTATAAAGGTACACTACAGGTATCTCCGAAAGTGTCTGTTGGGTTGACACGGATCGAGACTGGGATTTGTCACTCCGTATTACGGATAGGTATCTCTGGGCCCACTCGGTAATGCATCATCATGATGAGCTCAAAGTGACCAAGTGTTTGGTCACGGGATCATGCATTACGGTACGAGTAAAGTGAATTGCCGGTAACGAGACTGAACGAGGTATTGGGATACCGACGATCGAGTCTCGGGCAAGTAATGTACCATTTGACAAAGGGAATTGTATACGGGGTTGATTGAATCCTCGACATCGTGGTTCATTCGATGAGATCATCGAGGAGCATATGGGAGCCAACATGGGTATCCAGATCCCGTTGTTGGTTATTGACCGGAGAGCCATCTCGGTCATGTCTGCGTGTCTCCCGAACCCGTAGGGTCTACACACTTAAGGTTCGGTGACGCTAGCTAGGGTTGTATGAATATGAGTATGCAGCAAACCGAATGTTGTTCGGAGTCCCGGATGAGATCCCGGACGTCAGGAGGAGTTCCGGAATGGTACGGAGGTAAAGAATTATATATAGGAAGTGCTGTTTCGGCCATCGAGAAAGTTTCGGGGTCACCCGGTATTGTACCGGGACCACTGGAAGGGTCCCGGGGGTCCACCGGGTGGGGCCACCTATCCCGGAGGGCCCCGTGGGCTGAAGTGGGAGGGGAACCAGCCCCTAGTGGGCTGGTGCGCCCCCCTCCTTGGGCCCCCCCTGCGCTTAGGGTTGGAAACCCTAGGGTGGGGGGGCGCACCACTTGCCTTGGGGGGCACTCCAACCCCCCTGGCCCCCCCCCCCTTGGGAGATTCAATCTCCAGGGCCGGCGCCCCCCTGGGGGCCTATATAAAGGAGGGGGGAGGGAGGGCAGCCGCACCCTGAGTCTTGGTGCCTCCCTCCCCTTGCTACACCTCTTCCTCCTCCCGCAGTTGCTTGGCGAAGCCCTGCCGGAGTCCTGGTGCATCCACCACCACGCCGTCGTGCTGCTGGATCTTCATCAACCTCTCCATCCCCCTTGCTGGATCAAGACGGAGGAGACGCCACGCTGACCGTACGTGTGTTGAACACGGAGGTGCCGTCCGTTCGGCGCTAGGATCTCCGGTGATAGGATCACGACGAGAACGACTACCTCAATCCCGTTCTCTTGAACGCTTTCGCTCGCGATCTACAAAGGTATGTAGATGCATTCCTATCACTCCTTGCTTAGATGAACTTATAGATGGATCTTGGTGAAACCGTAGAATTTTTCATATTTTCTGCAACGTTCTCCAACAATGGTCACACCACCCCTCAGATTTATATACTCTTGAGGTTGGCATGGAGACGTATCAAAGCCTCTCGGATGTGGATATGTGTGAAGTTCCCAACACTATGATGAACCACAATTGAGCGTCACAATCGACGGGGCACTCTCGATGTTATTTATATCGAGGCCAGGCCTTGGGCTAAAGAGCTTCATGCGGCAAGAGGAAAAAAAGAGTGAGGATGGTGCTACTTACGGATGGCTCTACACTCGTACTATCAGGTTGGAACCACCTAGGCAGATTGAAAGAAAAGCAATGCAAATATACTTAAGCTTATTAGGAGCACCAATGCACCATGCTACTCAAGGATAGCCAGGGCACATGTACATCGGCGACCTTGAGACTGGAGTGATGGAGGAGGTGACATAACAGTTTCGATCGGGTTAACCATCAGAAGGCCGTCTTGTTGGATATGGACTGAATTGCATTCTTTATTTCCCAGCTTGGTATGTGGTGGATACGTGCTTGTAATGTACTTTGAGTTGACACGAAGAAGATACCCCAGGGATCGTCAGCTTTTTTATTCTCTTTATGCCGCAACACTGAATGAATCCTGAATATCATCGTTGGGTCAATTCATGCTCTCTATTGGTTTTGACGAATATCAAGTTCAAAATGTCCAGTGCTAAATTTTGCATTAACAAGACTGCCTTTGATAAGGTACATGTGAGATTATGGATTTATTTTCCATTTTCATTAGTTTTGAGCATGGGCGGAAGATTGATGCGCGCATGCCTGTGTGTGTGAGAGTGGTCTTCACAGTGAAAAAATAGCGTGCTTTGACAAAATAGCCTGGCCCTACGATATTAGCACGCTATAGCATATCTGGTTTGTTTGGTTGTGGATAGATGTGAGTCTCTGTGTTGCTAGTCTCACGATCCTTTTGGGGTGGTTGAGATTTATGAAGCTTGGGCGGAAGTCTAGTTTTGGCTCTTTGGCCGGAACCGACAACAGTGATGTCCACGACGATGTTACCTTCTTTTTTGAACATCAGTATAGACACAATCGCTCATATATACGCGCATACACTCAACTTTATTAACGCACACATGCATATCCTACCCTATGAGCATTTCCGAGAGACTGAGACGGCATATCATCTTGAGTTTTTGCGAACTCCTTGGGGGCGTTGTTGTATGCCGCCTGCTCTCTTGTCTCTAGTCCTGGCCATGGGCAGCCCGACCGAACGGCCCGACCCAGCCCGGCCCGAAAAGCCCGACTGGACGCTGCACCCGGGCCAAGATTTTGAGCCCAAAGGCCGAGCCGGGCCCGGGCCCGCGGCCAGAGGCTCGGCGGGCTTTATCACTTTTGGGCCGGTCTTGGGCCCAAAAACCAGGCCCGATGGCTGGGCCGGGCCGGGCTCGGGCCTAGGTTTTCTGCCTCGGGCTTTGGTAGGCCCGGCCCGGCCCAGCAGATGACCAGGTATACATGTCCCTGAGGTCCAGGCTCTAGGGTAATCCCTAGATCTAGGCCTTAATGGATTGGACAATGGTGGCACTGCTCGTTTTGTTTCCCTTCTAGAAAGAATCTTCTTGAAGTTGGATTCTAATGCAGATGAGCCGGCTAGGGCTCGAGAGGGTGCCAAGGGTGGCTGCCCCGAGTTTCATAGCGCTACTATTCTCGGTGCCCGTTGCAGGCTATCATGGCGGTAGGTAGCGGCGATCCAATGTGGCGGTGAGGCATTGCGCACTACAAGGATACCTAGTATAAAGCAACACAAATTCTACAACATTTTGACTATACGTTGCAAAATTCACGATAGATACGGATATAAGCGGTGCAACATATACGTTGCGCATAATTGACCTATGGTGGTTAATATAAGAAAAAAAACAGAGGAAAGGAGAGATGGACGCAGAGATGGACGCGCGAGAAACTGCCGCCAATTCCCCTTATCTCCCCCACCTCGCCGCCACCCACCGCCTCCCCTTCCTCCTTCGACCCACCACCACCGCCTCCCCTTCCTCCTTTGACCCACCTCACCGCCGGCCCTCCCCCTCCCCCTCCCCTTCTCGCACCTTGCAGCTCCGGTGGCTGGCGATCCACATCATCCACCACCCACACATACCTCTCGCGCGTCAAGATGGCAACAGGGACCCGAAACCCGTGTCCCCGTGGGTTTTTACACTATTAGGGGACGGGGATGGGCATCTTTTCATCCCCGCGGGGCTGTTGTTGGGCACATTATACAACCCGACACGTTTCGTGGGTTTGCACCCGTTTAGGTAGTCCCCGAACCCGAAACCCGGCAAACCTGGCAAAATACATTTTTTTACCAAGCAATGCTCCGGTGCGGCCCAACCCAAAACTACCGAGCCTGCCTGAGCGACCGAGGCCCCCCCCCATCCCCAGCGTCACAGGCCAAACCAACCGCTCGCTGGGGTGGCCAGTATCGCTCGGTCCTTTCCCCCTCGCTCGAGCCTCATCTCTCTCTCTCCCTCTTTCCCCCTCGCTTGACCTAGGACCCCATCTACTATTGTTTTTTTTTGTTGAAATTTGCTCTAGTTATGCTGCTAAAATGTGCTTGTTTTGCTGTTCAAATGTTATTCTTTGTCGCCACTATGTTTGTTTAAATATTTTGATTTTCTCGTGGGATCCCCGTGGGTTCCCCGAAACCCGATGGGTTTAGCGGACGGGCGGAAAACTATCCCCGCGCACAGTGATGGGGACGGGGACGGGTTTGTGATTTTCTCGTGGGGATGGGTTTGGGAAGGCAAAACTCGATGGGTTTCGTCCCCATTGCCATCTGGACTCGCGCGTCCCATCTATCTCTTCAGGCGGCTCCTCGCTACGCCACCTACGGCGGCTGATTCAGGCGACGTCCGGCGAATCCCGCGACCGTGAAGGACAGCTCGAGGGCCCCTCGCCGGTGGTGCCCTCACATCTGGCGCTCGAGGCCACCAAAGCCCACCCGCGACCCTCCCCCATGGCTAGGGTTTTGGGCATCGGCGCCGGTGGCCACGTCGTGATCCTCTTGTCCGGTGAGTGCACCCCTCCCCTGGCTTCGTCCCCCCCCCCAATTCTCTAACCTCTACTCTTCTCTTCTCCTGTAGACGTGCAGGGAGAAACGACCAGCGGACAGTCTTGCTGCTGCTCGGGACGATGCAACCATGTAGCTTCCTCCTCCTCCTCTTCCTCTGGTTTCAGATGAGTTTATCCACTCGTCTCTGCTTTGGTTCGTGGCACATCAGGAGCCATTGTTGTTCTGGTGATCTAAGGATTTGCCACAGTTTGGGCCCAAGTTCCTTCTGCCTGAGGTCAATTTGATTTTGCTGTGCTGCTAAACTGTTAATTGATGCTTCGATTGAACTGCATGGTTAACCCCTCATGCTACCAGTTATATATTCGAGGACGTAGGGCAGAATGATTGGAGGTATCCAATGAGGTAATGAGCAAGAAGGCAGTAGGTTTTCGTTTTTGATAAAAAAAATTATGTTCTGCTCCTGCAATTTGAGACATAGGCTCTGACGAGAAAGTGCAGCCTACAGATTCTTTTTGGTGGATTTTGATTGCCTGATGCTTTTGCTGTCTCTATCCTGATGATACCTTGATGCACGTTCTCTGGTCTCCACTTCTTACAAACAATTGTATGAATTAATCTTTGAGAAGTGCAGGTTGATGCAGCGCTATGAGGCTTGGATGCGGTCCTGGAGGCATAAAATGCACATGATGTTCACAAGCGTGGTGGCAGAAAGGTGTAGATGGATCTAACTAATGCTGCCACGTAATATGCTGACCAGTTCTATGTTAATTTGTTTGATGGATATCCCTGATTTGATTGCAAATAATTGCATGAGCTTTGTGACTAATTTGTTTTCTCACATACGTAAGTAATTGTACTGCTGAAATTTAATACATGCCTCAGCTTGCACTTAGATCTGTTGATCGGTTCCCAATGAGCTCAAAATAGAGAAGCGCCATGGTGTACCATAGCTTGAGGAGATGCATATGTCGTCTTTTTTTGTGTATTGCTGGAACATGGTTCGCGAACCTGAGCATCATCCTGCTAGGCTCCCTTCCTTTGTTTCTGATCATTTGTTGTGACAATATAATGGAGAAGAACTTTTGTTGAGTAAACTAATACTACTGTTGTTGCTAATCATTTCTGTATTGCTACATGTAGTGTATAATGTGAAGGTGGACAGATCAGCATAATTACTAAGAGAATTTGATGCCTTTCAAAGAGACGGTAGGTATTTTACTGTTTATTCCTATTTTCTATAATTTAGTTATCTAACTATTCATTGCTTTGATTAGCTCACTAATTAACTAATTAAGATATTATGGCCATAACACATGCTTGGAGATTGCTTGGAGATTTATAATAAATTTTCTTGCACATATCTTAGGTAAATATATAACTGTCAAAATCCACACCATTATATATCGTCAAGTCGATGCTCCGTGTGTTTATTTTATATTCAATGTACGTTATTTGTTAAGACTGCCATGTGTTGTTCAAATAGTACAACTTTCCTGATTATTATGTTTTGCTAACACAATGGATATATACATCAGGACAATCCTCCATTTTGAATTTCATTCAGATGATAAAACCTTTCCATGAAATCTCAATGTAGAAACCTGAATAAAATATTGTTACAGTTGCAATTGATGGTTCAAGAGAATACTAATGTAATCCACACCTTTAGAAAATAGCCACTTGAAGGTTTCAACTATGATTGTTTTCTAGATACATCTTTATTTTGCAAATTATGATGAATGTCGTGTAACTTCCAATATATCAGCGGAAGTGCCATAATTTTCAAATTTACACTGTCATGTTCAAGTTAACAGGCTAAACAACAAGACATCAAAGTGTGCAGTCTGTAGACACTTTGTAGCTACATAGAGAGAACATGACTTATTACTATTTTAGTGTTTGTTTCTCGTATCCGTTATGCCTTTTGGATCTTTTTAGCTGCACCCTTTTATCTGTGTTTTGCCATTTCAAGCTATATTGTGCTACCCCTGAGGTGACAATTTCCTGGGTACAAGAATTCTTATTGGCATCCTCGTTAAGATACATCAGTCCATTTCCATATTGCGACGATACTACATATTGAGAGTAAGTATTAGATTGACTATTTTGATAGAATACACTTGTTGGCATATTCCTTCCTTTGAAAGAGAGAAGGCCTGACTTCTTCTAGGTTTTCTTCGTGTAAACAAGTTTTGTGGTACCAATCAACCAAATCAGTTTATCTTAGGTGAGCCCTTTATTGTGCCAGGATAAATTGTTCATTTTGCCTGAAGTTTTCTCCTAGATTTTTATCTATGTTTTCTCTCATCATTCTTGATAATATTGGAATCTCGATGGATAACATGTAGCATCAGGAACATTAGTACTCTTAGTAATGCAGGAAAAACAAATATTACATGGGCTTCAACCTTGTACGTGTCTAATATCTTTGCCTCCAGCACTACTTGCATCATGTTAATGCATTGTGTGTTAACAGTTTATTTTGTTAATTTCTTTGTAGATTCAAAAGATATATGGATTTATATGGGAGCATGACAAGTATACTGCAATGATGATGCTGATGTTTGGGTTCATGATGATGGTGATGGATGCTTTCAGTTTTAGTTAAGTTGTAGGGATGTTGTTCCTGTTGGATGATGTTCCTCGGTTAAGTTTAATTAAGTTGTAGGGATGTTGATGGATGCTTTTAATATAAGTTTTGATGTCAAGAATAGATTTGGATGATGTCCCTCATGTAATATCCACTGTTGTAATCTAACTGTTTCATCCAATATATGATATACGATTTCTTTCTGTCATGAGTATATTCTCTTCCTTTTCCTCACTTGATATACATACCATTATGTCGAGCATTAATTTAATTCTTGGCAATACATATATAATAATAATAACAATAATATGCAAATTATATATGTACGAACATGTGAAATGTTGCAAATTCTCTGTTGTCAAGCAATGAGATTTGGATTCCTGTACATTGTGCACCAACATATAGAAGTGTTGTAAAAGTTGATTTTATGCGTTGTACTCTTGCAATGGTCACTTTTACCAAACTTTTACCAACGGCAACATAAGCGTTGCATTTTTCGCTAGCAACACTGGATAAGGCTACGCATCCCAAACCGTTGGTAAAGACACTAGCAATGCATATATGATCTTTTAGATACGGATAAGAGCGTTGCTGTAGGTGGGGTCATGTTGTAGTGGTGGAGGTGGTGCATGACGACAGTGCAGGCGATGATAGCCCGCGGCATAAATGGCCGAGCTATGGATCCGGGTGCTCTACGAGGTTGGTGTTTGTAGATCGCCCCATCATGTTTTCTTATTCTCGTAGCCACATCAACAAGAAGAACATGAATAAGTTATAAACTAATTCTACGCTGGTGAAAATTATAACCAAATCGAGGGGACTTTGGTACCTTTTCCTCTACGCCTTTAATCCATTTTTCAGTTGATTCGGAGATGCCCTTTCAAATGACCACTGTCATGATAACCATGTGAACCTTGTATACGCAATTAAGTACACAAGTACACCCTCCGTTTCATAACATAAAAACCTTTTTGTCCCGTCAAAAACGTTCTTATATTATGGGACGGAGGGAGTACTATGCTTCCTTTTTTTCTCAGTCAATGTGATATAGGTGCACGTACTTTTGGTTCTTAGAGCATCTCCAACAGCCGCGCTAAGCGCCGCGCGCAAAAAACCTGTTTGCCACGCGCGCTTCGGCTGGTTTAGCGCGGCCGCCAGCGCTGGCTCCAGCAGTCGCGCTATAATGCAGCGCGCGCGCCGCTCCAGCAGCGCGTAAAAATACAGTGCGCGCGCCGCACAAACCACATATACATTTCAAAGAAGAGAAGCAAAAATGATCAAACAAACAAAATAAATCAACAATACATAGTTCAATTTCGTTATCTTTACAACTCAAACAAATATTTTATCGTTCAGTACAACAAACAATGCAATAAACACAACAAATAGTTCATGAACAATACAATATTGAATGCAGAAATCATCATGCTCTTTGTCGTTCATGCCATGCCCATCACTCTTCAATCAGATCATTCTGAAGTTCATTGTGCGTTGCGGGACGTCGAATGGCATGATAGGAGGAAATAAAACGGACTACCCTTTCAGCCCTCCGTCGCACTCGCACGGGATGTCCCAAGGGCTCATACTGTGAGTAGTCTAAATCTTGGCCACGCTCATTCTTGATGACCATGTTGTGCATCATCACACAAGCGTGCATGATGTACCAAAACATTTTTTGATCCCAAAATCTAGCCGGTCCTCTCACAATAGCAAATTGGGCTTGCAAAATCCCTAATGCTCTCTCCACATCTTTTCTAGCCGCCGCCTGAGTATTGTGGAAATCAAGATTTTTCTTACCTTCTGGCTTTTTCAACGGCTTCACGAAGGTTTGCCACTTTGGATAGATGCCATCCGCTAGATAATAGCCATAGTTGTACGTACGGCCATTTGCTACAAACTGCACCGGTGGCAACTCATCGTTTGCAATCTTATTCATCAGTGATGACCAGTTGATAACATTGATGTCATTCAAAGATCCAGGCATTTCAAAGAATGCATGCCAAATCCAAGTCTCCTGATCGGCCACCGCTTCAAGCATTATAGTGGAACCCTTTTTTTGGCCGTGGAATTGTCCATGCCATGCCTTTGGACAATTCTTCCAACTCCAATGCATGCAATCTATTGAGCCAAGCATGCCAGGAAAGCCGCGCGCTTTGTTCATCGCCAATAGCCTTGCGGCATCTTCAGCAGTGGGAGATCTCAAATACTCCTCACCAAACACTTGCACAATTCCCACTGCAAAGCGCTTGACACACATGATGGCTTGGCTCTCACCCATAGCCAAGTGATCATCAACTAGATCAGCCGGCATACCGTATGCCAACATATGCAAAGCGGCTGTCACCTTCAGAAAGGTGCTATGCCCGAGCTGTCCGGCGGCATTCCTCCTTTACTGGAAAAACCGGTCATGGCTCGCTAGTTTCTCTGCAATGCGCCTGAACAAGTCGGTGCTCATCCTAAACCGGCGACGAAAATACGACTCCGGGTATGTGGGATTCTCCACGAAATAGTTCTTCATCAATCTGTTATGGGCATCAATCCTATCTCTCCAAATTTTCTCCCGACCCATAACCGAACCACCGTGCTTCGGTTTTCTATTGATATGCATAGCTAGGATCATTGCAAGATCCTCCTCCTCTTCCATATCAAATTCTTCTTCGGAAGAATCATACGACGAACTCATCTACAATGTTCAATACTATACTATAAAAACTACAATTCAAAACATGCACCAAATTCATGAAGTTTGAGCAATACATACCTTGTAGGCGTTTTGTCGAACACCTTGCGGGCGCGGCGCGGCAGCGAGCGCTCGGGCGCTGTTCCTCGGACGATGGAGGCGCGCGAGCGCCGGCGGGACTAGGAGGGGATGGGCGGAAGCACGGCGGCGCGGGGATAGGCCGGGGAAGTGCCTGAATGAACGCCCGGGGGCGCGGGCGGCGGCGGCGGCGCGGCCGGATGGGGGTGGAAGTGGGAGAGGAAGTGCGAGAGCGGGCGCTCGAGTGTGCCGCGCGCTGTAGCGGGCGCCCGAAATACACCGTGCAGAATAGTGTTTCCGACAGCGCGCTCAACTCGTTATAGCGCGCGCGCGGTTTTTGCGCGCCCGCTGGAGCGACCCGCTGCGTTGCGCGCGCACTAAAACGGACCAATTTACGGCGCGGTGCTAGTTTAGCGTGGCTGTTGGAGATGCTCTTACAAATGAAAGATTACAATGTAAAGCGAGTTGATGCGAAGCCATGTTTTTTCTCTGAAGTATTACCCTTTTCTGCCACGAAACATGTTTCAGCTAACTGAGTTTAGCCAGGCATATCTTGTATACTCAGCATTTGTTTTCTGTTTCTCTGATACAGAAAGAGTAACCTTAATCCGAGGTTGTCAAACAGGAAAACACGTACAGAACACGGGCCGAAGTGGTGAGAGGCTCTTTTAACTTCACGGAGAGTCCAACCAAACCAACCAGCCCGGGCCGGCCCTAGGTTTCCAGCCCCGCACGGCGTGTGTTTCACAAGATCGATCTCCCAGCCCCCCGAGCAATAGACGACGGCGATGTCGCTCCCGGAGGACATGGTCCGCGAGGTCCTCACGCGCGTGAAGGACGAGGGCGACCTCTTTACCTGTGCCAGGACGTGCAGGCGGTGGAGCTGCCTCGCGGCCGACGTCCGGCGCCGCCGCTGGCCGGACCACAGGTCGTCATTCCTCTCTGGGTTCTTCATTGCAAAAAGTTCTGCGAGGTCCCTCTTCCCAACACCGGCATCCGTGTTTGGGCGTGATCCCCGACTCCTCCGTTCCTTCTTCCCCAACGCCGCTAGAGGCCTCCTCAAGCGCGCAACGCCCCTTGCCGCGTGCCACGGCCTCCTCCTCGTGCGCCTCCCTTCCTCCTGTGCCCTGCTTCACCTCGCCGTGTGCAATCTACTTGCTGGCACAAGCGATATTCTACCCCCGCTAGAGAGCGATTGGAGGTACCATGACAGTGGCTATGCCATCTTTACCAGCGCAGACTGCTCCTCAAGTAGCGAGCAGCAATCTTCGCCGCCGCCGCGGGGCTACTCAGTTTTGTTCAAAGCTCTGGTCATCTGCAGCAATAGCGATCACCAGCCGTGCACCCTCCACACGTTCTCATACAGCAAGGCGATGTGGAACGCGCCTACAGAAATAGTCTCCGACCCTACCAGTGATGGCATCTGCGGGCCGCTCATGCATCACAACGCCGTTGTGTGCCACAGCACGGCACACTGGCTCGTTGGGTGGAATTTCTTGCCTCCTTATGACTCTAGCTTGCATACTATTGATGTGGATGCTGAGACCTGCAAAGTCTCCCTAACGAAGATTGTGAGCCCGATCAGATCCAATTTACACATATACGATGAACCACAACTTAGTGTTGCTGCTAATGGGGCACTATCATTGATTTACATGGAAAGGCCAGGCAATAATGTTCAAGGATTCCGGCTAAAAATATGCACACGGAAAGACGACGAAAAAAGCGAGGACGATGGTCCTGTAGGATGGCTTTATAGTCGAGTCGTTGAGCTAAAACTACCAAACCAGATTCGAGCAGAAGGGCTGCACTTGACCTTTCTGGGAGAGAAGGGTGGCACGGTGGTTGTCAGGGACAACTACATGGACTTCTACGCTGCTGATCTTGAGACAGGAGTGATGGAGAAGTTGATGTATCATGGCTGCGTTAGTAGACGGATGTTCATACCCTTTGAGATATATTGGCCGTGAACTTGAATCGAAGAGACAATCCTCCAAGATTTTTAATTATTTTACTTCCATATAAATTGTTGGGAAAACTCCTATGTTTGTGCTTGGATGAGTCCTGATAATTGAGCTACTAGTAGCTAATACAAAGTATTTTTTGGGTGTGTTTGATGTAGATACTGTACTAGTTTTTAAAGTTAAAGCCGTCATGCATGTACTTGGCAAAGTGCTGGCTTTGCATCCTGCACATCCTTTACTGAGTTCTTTATAGCCGCACTCAGTATTCTGTTGCCTTTGCTCAGTGCCCAACAGGATGCACTAGGCTAACAGCTTGAAACTCGGCAATGAGGCCGATTCCAGTAGTGATGACAAGTTTTGTTAAATTTAATTGATAATTACGTAGGTTGGAATTTCACCCAAAGAGAAACCAGGGGGTTCACTGAGCCAACCACTCATCTGTATTTTGCAATAACAAAAGGTCACTAGGTCAGGAGCCACATCATTATTTGTTTCTCAAAATCAAAACTTCAGCAAGGCTCCGGGAGGACTTTCTGGCTTGGCACCCGGAGCGTACTGGTGTGTTCACGGTACGTAGTGCATATCTATTGGCAACATCCCATCATGATGAAGTTTTTGCGGGTGGTGCGTGTAGCGCGTAGCCGGATGGGGAGCGGACAGTATGGGAGGTCATCGGGCAGTCTGCAGTACCACAGAAGATGAAGATTATGGTGTGGAAAATTGTGTCCGGAGCGCTGGCAACGGCAGAGAACGGAATGAACGGGCACATCTCCACGCACGCTACATGTCCGGTTGGATGCGATGGGTGCAGTCTGGCCCATACCACGCAAGGAGGAGATTACAAATTTTGACTGTGATTGGTTATTGCTGCTACTTGCTCGCTGCTGCGGCGTCGTTCGTTGCATGATTATCATGCTAATATGGCGTGCATGGCAGCTTCGACAGGGAATCACTCATGGGAAGGAGTGCGGCCCTACCCATGTGTCTGGATTATCTAACCCTCTACATGAGATCAATCTTAGATGCTCAAAGGTATACCACGGAGGAATTATAAAAGGAAAGAAAAATGTGGAGGATCCGTGGGAACGACCAATACCAAACAATACAATCCAGGAGTTGACATAGCCTGCCCCTCCACACAATATGACGGCGTTATATATTGATGGTTCTTTTTTGGAGGAGGATGGTGCGGCAGCAGCTCGAATGATTCTGCGAAGACATGACAGCTCGGTCATTTTCTCGGCATACCTTTTTTGTTTAATTGCAATGACACTGTGGACACTAAAATCCACGCGCTAATGATCGGTATGGCGCTTGGCGGTCAACATACAAAACTACCAATTATGGTTCAGTGTGATGCTTCTACTGCCCTATCTTCTTTATCCAGTTGTACCATAGATCATTCGGCTTATGGTCATTTTCTAGTAGAGGTTAAGTCTCCAATGATCTATATAGTGTTTATTCCCCAGAAAGTGCATAGGCCCCAAAATAGTCTTGCAGATTGTCTGCCAAGGTATACTCGCTCTGAGCGAGCTCTGGCTATGTGGCTCGGTAAAGGACCCCCATGTGCATCTCGAGCCCTGGGGGTCGCGTGAGTTTGGTAGCTTGACAAGGACAGTCAGAAACTTGCAAAAACGACTGGACAAGCTTCGCCAACGATCGGTAGGGCGAGGCCCTACGGATGAGGAGAAGAATGGCATGCAGAAACTCCGAGAGGCGATGCGCCTCGAAGAGATATGGCTAAGACAGCGCTCCCGAGTTCCATGGCTGCGAGAAGGTGATCGTAGCACGGCATATTTTCAAGCTCAAGCCAGGAAACGGAAGCGGGCTAACAGGATCGTGGGACTCAAGCGAGCAGACGGCTCTGTTTGTGTCTCGGAGGTGGAGTTGAAATCCAAGCTTTCTACCAGGCCTTATATACAACGCAAGGTGCTAATGACACTAGTGCGTTGTTATCCCATGTTCCATACCGGGTAACTCCAGAGATGAATGAAATGCTATGTAAACCATACGAGGCCGAGGAGGTACATCGTGCATTGTTCTAGATGGCCCCGTCCAAAGCGCCTGGAGTGGACGGCTTCACTGCCGGCTTCTTCCAGCGCCATTGGAAGTTACTGCGGGAGGAGGTGACCCAGGCGGTTCTTGCTTTTCTCAGCGGTGGTGAATTACCGGTGGGCCTAAATGACACGTCGATCACATTGATCCCCAAGGTATGTCACCCCCAGAGCATAACGCAGTATCGTCCTATTGCTCTTTGCCCTGTTCTTTATAAGCTGGCAGTCAAGGTGATCGCTAACAGGTTACGACTATGCATGAATGATATTGTCAGTGAAGAACGGAGTGCATTTGTTCCGGGTCGTTTGATAACGGACAATGTTCTCGTTGCTTTTGAAAGTGTGCACACTATGAAGCGACGGAAGAAAGGGGAAAATTACACTTGCGCAGTTAAGCTGGATATGATGAAGGCTTACGATAGAGTGGAGTGGCACTTTTTGGAAGCAATGCTGCTGAAGTTGGGCTTTCACGCGGATTTGGTCAGGCTGATTATGAAATATGTCACTTCAGTAAGGTTTTCAGTTTGTGTCAATGGCGAACTTCAACCCTTCTTCAACCCATCGAGAGGGCTTCGGCAGGGATGTCCAGTGTCCCCATATCTTTTTCTTCTCTGCGCCGAAGGCTTCTCATCGCAGCTGAAACACTACGAAAACTTTGTTGATCGAGGAATCAGGGTGAACTTCAGAGCACCATGGGCGAGTCATCTCTTGTTCGCCGACGACAGTCTTATTCTAGAGATTTACGGTGAGGCGTCGGGACAGAGTGTCAACAGGAGCAAAAGCTCGATCTTCTTTAGTCCCAACACACCTGCATCTCTTAGACGAGATTTGAAGCTAACACTTGGGGTTCCAGTCGAGGCTTTCTCGGAGCGGCACCCGTATCTACAGCTGTTGGCAAAATCAACAGTGGTACTTTTGATTACCTAGGGGACAGAGCCCGCGGGTATATGCAAGGTTGGTCGGAGAGGCTATTTGCTTGCGCTGGGAGAGAAGCACTCCTCAAATCCATTGTCCAAGCAATACGGATGTTTAGCATGAGCTGCTTTCTCCTGACTAAGAAGGTGTGCAAGGGTCTGACCTCGAACATGGCAAAATTCTGGTGGGGGAGTTCCATTGTCAGGAGGTCACTCCATTGGATTGCATGGGACAAGCTTGCAACACCAAAGTGTAATGGCGGAATGGGCTTTCGCGATCTTCGGATCTTCAACCTAGCACTGTTAGGAAAGCATGGATGGCATTTCATGACAAATCCAGACTCCTTATGTGCCAGGGTTATCAAAGGGAGATATTTCCCGGACACCGACTTCATGCACGCCTCGGTACCGAACACCTCCTCGGCGACGTGGAGAGCCATCGTGGCAGGTCGGACAGCTTTGCTGACGGGAATGGTGAAACGACTTGGTAATGGGTCCTCTATTTCAGTTTGGGAGGACAAGTGGATCCCTTCTATGGTGACAATGTCCCCGATGCTATGCCCCGCAGGTGCGACAATACAAACTGTTGACGAGTTGATTGACATTGCTAGTTGGAGCTGGCGAAGGGATGTAGTGAGGGAAATTTCATTGCACCGGATGTGACAGCAATTCTTAACATCCCGATACGGCGTGGAGGAGGTGAAGACTTCCTTGCGTGGGCTCATGAGAGATCAGGTATTTACTCGGTTAAATCAGCGTACCGGGCTCTAGTGAATCAAAAAGAGTGTTTAGCTTTGGATGAAGGGCAGGTTACCGACACCTCAGTGAATCAACAACCGATGTGGAATGCAATCTGGAAGCTAAAAGTGGCTCCGAAAGTGAGGGTTTTCTGGTGGCGGGTAATGAGGGGCATCTTACCAGACGAATGGACTCTAAAATATCGCCACATAAGACAGATTAGCACCTGTAAGATTTGTCTAGCCATGGAGGAGGATATGGAACATGCACTGATACACTGCTCGCATGCTCGGAGGTTTTGGGAAGAAACAAGACTGTTATTTCATGTTGATCTACCCTGACTACATCCTCTTACTTGGACGAGAGACATCCTATGCGATCTCCGTTTATCTGACAAGGAACGGGGCGATCTTCATCACGGTGATGTGGGCAATTTGGACTTCGCGAAACCGTTTGACTGATGACAAGGAGGGATGGAACCCAACATATTCAGTCAGACGGGTTAGAGAGGATCTAGCCATCTTGGAGTTTCCTTGGCAGCAGGAAATCCCACTACCAGGCTTAGGCTGGGAGCCTCCTGATGATCCTCATATCAAGATCAATACTGATGCTGCGGTCCACCTTGATGATGGCAATGCAGAAGTGGGAGGCGTTGCCCGTTCGTCCTTAGGCTTCAAGGGTGCATGGTGCAAGCCGATATTGGGTGTTACGGATCCTCTCACCGCGGAGGCTCTAGCGCTGAAGGAAGGAGTCCTTCTTGCTACACTTTGAGGCTTTACGCATGTGATCATGGAGACTGACTGTCTAGAGGCAGTACAGCTCTGGAACTCTCGCTATACCGACCGGTTGGTAATAGCACCTATCTTGTTTGAAATTGGAGAGCTAGCCCTTAGTTTTACTTCCTTTCGTATTCAACATGTAATGAGAGCAACCAATGGTCCTGCACACCTGTGTGCTAAGCGTGCATGTACGCTTAATGTGACTGAAAGTTGGCTCGATACCACTCCTAGTTTCCTGATCAGCAACCTTCTGGCTGACTGCTCAGCGAACACTTTTGTTGAATAAAAGCTCCCTAAAGTTCCCGGCAAAAAAAGGACCCCCATGTATTGAGGATATATTGCTTGTAACTCTAAGGCGTTGTTTGGATAGGAGGAATATAGAGAACGCAATCTACGTAAGCCAAGGAAACTGCCTAACCGTAAAAAATCTTGTTTGGCTCGTCCAACAACCCCGTGGATAGGGGAAACTCGTTTCCTAAAAACCCATAATTCCGGGTTTGTGGGAAAACTAGTATTACTTGTTTTTCCACAAACGCGATTAGCATATACAGATGCAACTGCCTTTCTCCACCCCCGCCTATTCCTCAACCACCTCAGATGGCGCCAATTCTGCTTTTTGCATCTCAACTCGCGCCCTTTTCACTGCCTATAAAAGACAGACTTTGTTTCCCGCATGTTATACACCCAGATCGCAAAGGGCTGGCTGTGATCCCCGTGATAGGCACTGAATGGGAGACGTTGACCTTGGATCTGAAGTTGGTCATCTTCAATAAGGCTCCACATCTCCTTCAGGCTTTCCATGCATCGTCTTCCCACCTTCAATCAGTCTTCCCATCTTCAATCAGGTTCAATGGCTTCACCATCCTACACAGCAGTACGAATTTGTATTTGTAAATATTTTCATGGTACTGTTGATTGAATTAATCTATTTTGTAGTGAACCCTATTTTGCATAAAACCTCTGATAATTTCATATGGGCAATTCCTAGGACATAGTAGATCCAACAACCTGGTAATCTGTTAATCTAAATGATAACACGTACTGTTGAAGGAAAAATTAGAGGCAACTCTGATTAGGGAGTACCGTAAATATGAACATGTGGCACATAAGAGAATCAGATTGCACTATGAATGCCTATATACATACTAAAATGATCAAACACCGAACCACAATTAGATTATCGATGACTATATATATCAAGTGCAGTAGTTAATTTTTCATGACAAGGATGCAGTTTAAATCACACTGTAAGGATAATTTTCCATAAGTATCAATCATATTTATCCAGAAAATATAGTGTGCAGTAAGAGCTAAGCAGTAAGCAGATGAAGATTAGAATACCTTGTGATGTCATCTGATGTTGATAGCAGTACGTGGGGCAAGCGAGACCAGATTTAATAGCAAATTAAAGATCTGGGCAGCAATCTAGGAAAATAACTGATAAGGGATGTGAACATCCCGTTAGACAAACAAGCGACAAAAATTCAAGTGTCCAGTCATAGCATGAACAAAAGATTAGTGGCATGCTCATTTCTTCCACTTCGTAGATTTATTCCGTTTGAACCAAATGACTCATCTTCCATTATTGCTTCTTGTATCATCTCTGTAGAAAAATATGGATGATGAGAAGGAAAAAAATTAAGAAGGAAAACATAGATAAAGCTAAGCGCCATGTATGGAAATCTTCAGAGGACAAAATACTGCCGAATATATTAAAAGATCAAAGCCTACATGGAGGAAAAGAAGGAACATGTTACACAAAGAAAGCATGGCGTGATATCTTAGAACAATTCAATGATTCAAGGGTAGAAAAACTTGAATTACAACAACTGAAAAATCGTCATAAGTACTACAGGAGTTGCTACAGCACCATGGACAGACTTCTAAAACTCACGGGATTTGGTTGGGATGACGATGACAAAATGATAAAAGCTCCAGAAGATATTTGGGAAGAACTAATTAAGGTAAGTTTGTTCGAGTAGAATTCATATAAAGTTTCCAAATCCTATTATTAACAAAAACATTAAACAACTTGCAGAAGGATAAGGCTATCCAAGAATATCGAGATAAGGTGTGGCCTAGTTGGATAGATCTTCAAGCCATATGTGCTAGTTCAACAGCATCCGGAGCTGGTGCTGTATCTAGCAAAGGAAAAGATGGTACATGTACGACCAAATCTTCACAAATAGATCTCAATACGGAAGTTGAAGTACATGACATCGATTCTGATGAAATCAATGCTTCCCCTGGTGTCTTCACCAAGAAGTCAACTACCATTGAGCCAGAAAAAAAGAAGTCCCTTGGAAGTGGATCCAAGGAAACTGCAAGAGGACAAAAACGGAAGCTTAGTCGGTTAAATCTTGTATGGCAATACTAAATAGTATGACTAATCTAGATCCCAAAGAGAAACTAAAAGCCGTAAAGGCATTTACAGATGGTGATAAACGAGCCATTTTCATTGAGATGGATGAAGAGACGCAGAAGCTCTGGATTCTTGATCCTTAGAATTTTTGTAATAAACCTTTGAGCATAGTATTTTATTTCAGTTGTTGTCGCACTTTACAAGATTCAGAAAACAATTTCACTTATATTTTGTCAGTTTGTGTGAAGTAATAAATATTGTTTTCAGTTTGGTATTGTTCATTGTCCGGTTCAGCACTATTACTTTTTAAAACAATTATCCAGAGATGATATGGTCAACTGTGCAAATCGTGCAGGGATCTATGAACATTTCGGATGTGCCAGATGATGAACTTTCTGATTCCGAGCAAGTGCTTATTAATAACATTTCTGCAGTGTCCTTGTTTCGCGATGTGTTGTTCACAAGGTTATTCAGAACGCCCCGCAACACTTCTATATTAACTGGTGCTCAGAAAACGATAGAGTTTTTAGAGGGACATCCAGTTAGATTTTATGAACAATTTTGTCTTGAGAAGCACACATTCTACTTGTTGCGGGATGCTTTGTGCGAGAGGAAGTTACTCAAGGATACAAATCGAATGACAGTGGACGAACAACTACTCATGTTTCTACATACAATTGGTCACAATGTTAGAAACCGTGTCATCCAAGATAGATATCAGCATTCTGGCGAACCAGTCAGCCGACACTTCAACAAAGTTTTAGATGCCATAAATGGTTTGCGTGATGTTTGCATAACAGATTCAAGTAATCAAGTCCCATCAAAAATATTGGGTGACGCAAGATTCTACCCATATTTCAAGGTATGTTTGCTATTAGAAGCAGATACTCTTTTACATATGATTTTCATATATAGAAGGACAACACCATTTTAACTTTATTTTCTGACTAACAAAAAATCCCAACAGAACTGCCTACGAGCAATTGATGGGACATATATTGAGGCAAAAGTCAGGCTTGATAAGCAAACTCCTTATAGAAACAGACATGGTTATCCGTCTCAAAATGTAATGGCAGTAGTGTCATTTGACATGACATTCTCTTATGTCGCTGCTGGATGGGAGGGTTCTGCATCGGATCAAGCTGTTCTAAGATGGGCTGTGACTAGTGGGGGTTTAGTTGTTCCTGAAGGTGAAGTACAATTATTTGTGTATCTACAATATATATAAAGATGCTGAGTTTGATATGAAATTAATGTGCAGGTAAATTTTACCTTGTTGATTCAGGCTACGCAAATACTCCCAGATTTATTGCCCCGTATCGTGGAGATCGCTATCATATTGCTTCTATTCGTGGAAGTAATCGGCGATATACTGGTGAGAAGGACTTGTTCAACCATCTACATGCACAATTGCGGAATGTTGTTGAACGAACTTTTGGTGTTCTAAAAGCTCGTTTTTCAATTCTAAGTAGGAAAGGAGGAATTCCTTATCCATACAGAACTCAAGTGAAAATTGTTATGGCTTGTTGCATTATCCACAACTTCATAAGGAAGGTTAATCATCCTGATGAGTTATTCGAGCTTTATGAGCATGGGGAAACACAACAAAATACTGACCATGGTGATCAACAAGTTCATGGGCAAGCAAGAGAAGATGATAGAGTTGCTGGTGAGAGAGTTCGTGCTGCCATCGCCCGAGAGTTGTGGACTAAACATCAACAACGTAGTGCTCAACCAGAAGATGATTAAATACTGTAATATTTGTTTTCCATCTTCAATTGTAGATATATCTGCATAATTATTGTTGCAACTTTTAATTCTTTATATGGACATGAACTTCCCATTCTTTTATAGGCTTATATGCTCTATCTCTCTCTCTCACCCTCTGCCTCTCCCTCTCTCTATCTGGACCTAAAAGATGAAATGTTATTGTCTATTAATCTTTTCAGCAAGTAAAGCAACCAATAAACTACTTCAAATTGATGCATTTTATGTGACATTCAAGTGTTCCCCTTGTACCTACGCACCAGATTCTTCAATGGACCAAGTAGATATGTAGCTAATTGCTAAGTCCTGTGAGTTATGAAGTAGTATACTCTCCGCAAGTGCGTGATGTAGACCATGAAAACATGCTAAGAAACCAAAAAGGGAGATAACTGTAGCTTCTCTCGTCAAGTGCATGATGTAGTTCATGTTAATTTACTAGTACAAAACTTGAAAATAACACTCAAACATACCTGCTCCTCTGAATCCCCATCCGCTAGCTTGGAATCCCCATCCGCTACAGCTGCCTGCTGCCCCCGGCGCTGCCAATACAGGCTGATGTCGGTGCAGCCTGCACGGCCGGCGTTGAGGGGAGGCAGGCATGTGCGTTGACCTGAAGCAGGACCGCTCGCTAGGCAGAGCTTGTGCGGGGTCGACGGCCGACGAAACGGAGTACGCCTGGGGACCTAGCCGTCCAGGGGAGGGGAGGCGAGCAGCAACCAACATCCAGGGGGCGGAGGCGCGCAGTAGTACGCGTCCGCGCGCGGCGGCGTGTACCTGGCGACCTGGGAGTCCAGCAGCAACCGGTGTCCAGGACGGCGGAGGAGCGCCGTACCGGGCGTCCGCGCGCGGATTGTTCCACGGGCGAGACGAGGGAGCAGCGGTGTGAGCGAGCGGAGGAGGAATCGGAGGGCAGCAGCAGCTCAACGAGCTTGGATGGATGAGGCCATGGTGTGCGATTTGGGGAAAATGAGTCACTCACGGGAGGAGAATAGAATAGGAGCAGCTAGTGGTCGTGGGCATCCAAACAAGGAACTGGGCCGACCAGTTTTCTAAATTTTCATACCAAACGTAGTTATTTATAAACCGGTTATTCGTAAAAACTGACATAAAATGGGTTTTTCTAGAAATCGGCTAAAAACTCATTTTCAATAATCTTATCGCTAATCTTCACTATCCAAACAACGCCTAACGTATTGGAATAAACTACTACTGTTCTCGGAAAAAAACAACATTGTCCGCGTAGAAATAATTAGGGACCTTCAAGAGTCTTTGTCTCCGCCTGCACCATCTTGGAACCATACAATCAGCTGGGTCTGCGTGCAACCTTTCTTGCAATTGCTATGCTTCAATGACATTGATTACGTACAATCAAGGGCGGGCAACTACCAAAGCACGCAGAACAAATATATCTTTCCTCGTCTACAAGAAAAGCTCTACTCCTCCTGTCGGCATCGTCACCGGTCCGCTCCATCTCCGATGACCTCTAGGCCATGGAAGTGCGGAGGATCTCGGCCCCCGCCGGTGGGAGGGGGGCCGTTTTTGTTCTTATTAGATTCAGCGTCTCAGTTGGGGGTGTGTGGCGTCGGTGATGTCCCTTAATACAAATAATGCCTCCCACGTTTTATCCCCGTCCCGATGGTGCGTCTAGCGTCGCCGGAGGGCGTGTGGTGCTCCGTCGGATCTCGCGGGATTCGGTAAGTGTTGGTCTTCGATGGATCTATTTGGATGCGGTCTTCATTCGTCTTTGTTTTAGTGTTTACGGGTTTGACCCTTCTGATCTATGACTTTCTTCATCGGCGATGGTTGCTACTCTGGTGCGCTGATCCTATGAGGACTTAGTACGACGACTTGCCAACTGTCTACTATAACAAGGTTTGCCCCACTCCGGTGTGGGAGCGGCGGTGACGGCCTTATAGTCGTCGCTAGGTGGTTCACGAACATGGTTGTAATTTATATTACCTCTATTGTTATCTATACTGATTGAAGATGAATAGATTGAAAGTTTTTTGAAAGAAAAATATTAATTAAAAAGCAAAGCCACAATAATAAACTACAAAATTGAATTGTTGGACATAAAAGGATAATAATTGATTAATGACTGAAGATTAAGAGAAACTTAATTATATTGAGCAGGAGATATTCTTCAGTTAGCAGGCTTTGCGTATCCATGGGCCAGATGCAATTGGTTTGGCCCGAGAAGAAAAATCAGCCATGGCCCAGCTCGAGAAACTTTCTAGTCATATTTTGATTGACATCACGTATAACCTAGCAGGTTACCCAAGCGATCCCACTACAGATCGAAGATGGATGAAACGGCGGCGGCCACCGGGGTGTCGCTCCCGGAGGACGCGATCCGCGAGGTCCTCGTCCGCTTGGAGGACACCGCCGCTCTCTTCCGCTGCGCCGTCACGTGCAGGCAGTGGAGCCGCCTTGTATCAGACGCCTCCTTCCTCCGTCGTTGCTGGCCGGATGATCAGGCGACGTGCCGCCGCACGTGGTCGACCATCCTGGCCGGGTTCTTCACCCTGAAACGGCTGGACCGAACGGACCCCAGCTTCGTGCCGGGAGAGGTAACCTTCACGCCGTTCTTTGTCCCGACGCCGTGGTCGGTGTTCGGCCCCAGCCCCCGCTCCCTCTCCTCCTTCTTCCCGGACACCGATCCATGCCTTTTCTATGACGCGGTGCCACACGCCGTGGCCTCCTTCTCGTGCGGATCGGTGTCCATTGCGATTTCGGCTATCAATATCGTCTTGCCATGTGCAATCTGCTTGGGGGCACATGCGACGTGCTTCCCCTACTAAGTGGTGGTTTGAATTTTGGCAAAAGCGGCTACGCAATCCTAACCAGTGCAGACTGCACCACAGAGCAGCAACCTTTGTTCTCGTCAGCAGGCTACTCGACCTTTTTCCAAGTGCTAATCCTCGGTATGGTGTATGATGGGCTCGATCCCAACCTGTACACGTTCTCATCCAGAGAGGCCAGATGGAGAAAGCCTACAAAAATAGCTTTTGGAACCTATGGGCAGATTGGTGATTGTAGACATCCTGATGCTGTGGTGTCTCGCGGCAAGGTGCATTGGAGGGTCGGGCCCTGGTCAGTCAACGTGGACACTGAGACGAATCACATCTCTGGTATAATGATCATGCACTCGTATTCCGAAATGCACGACGAGCCACAGCTCACGGCCACCGCTGATGGGACGCTCTCAGTGTTATCGCTATCGAGGCCGGGTCTCAGTCTTGACATCTACACACGACAAGAAAAGAAAAAGAGTGACCATGGTGGTAGTTCCAAGTGGCTTAGTGCCGGCACTATCACATTGAAACCACCTGGGCGTATGGAAAGAAGATCAAGGCCAATATTCTTGAGCTTGTTAGGAGAGAAAAGTGGCACGATGCTACTCAAGGATAACCAGAAGCAAATTTATATGGCTGACCTTGAGACAGGAGTGATGGAGGAGTTGACTGACTGTTTGGATGGGCTTAACCGTCGGAAGATCATATTGTTGGAGATGGACTGGTCTGCGTTATTCATTTCACGACTTTATAGGTGGTAGGTGCATGAATGTATGTCCAGATGATATGAAAAAAAAATAGCACGGGGATTGTTGGCTTTCCCATTCTTGCCATGTTGCATCCTTGGATGGATCATGATCGTCGTCATTAGGTCAAGCCACGCTTGTTACTTGTTCTGACCAACATGAACTCCAATTTCCGGTCCTTAGGATTGTATTAATGGTAGTAATTTTGATAAATTTATGCATTTAGTTTTGATTTGCATTCTCTTTGATCATGTGACGAATCTGCCTCATGTGTCTCTGGGTGACAATGTTGTACAATATGAACTTCCAAAACTGTTGAAGAAATCAAAATTAACAAATGTTGATGTTTCAAAGCAAAGATTTATCGACGTGCTATAGCATGAGGTCCGACCAACATCCAGGTCACCATGATCTCATCATGACCTAACGTGTGGAGAAATACGATCAGACCTGGCGGGCTGACATCACATGGTACAGTGATACTCTTGAAATCTTGTCCAGATATTTCTTTATAGAGGAAAATATATGTCGGTGCAGAGTGTTCTGTTAACCAACAAATTAAACTTTATATACAAAATCAGTTTCCGTCGATTCATATCCAGAACCAATTTCTACCGGTTCATACCACAAACCAATCTGTAACGACAGCAATCGATGAAGCGATTGCCATGAACCATTGCACGAGACTCACATTGTCTCATGTCACTTAGTCGACCGGGCGAATGATAGACGACCCGTGTTCGATCATCATGGGCCGGTGCTTAATTTGGTCCACATGCACATGTGACGAGGAACAATTTCATTGTATATCATGTCGGCCGTTTGCCCCTGGCACTAGCACTAGTAAAAAGAGTTACAATTGTGTGGATGAGTCAGGCGTTTGTTCGTCCCTTGGTCCTTGGTGACCATGAAAATTTTCATGTGAAACGGAGTAGTAGTGTTTCGTTGGTGAAAAAGCAGATCTGGGGTAGCATTTGGTATTCAATTTGTTTCTATTTCTGCACATGCCAAAATGTTTAACCCTTTTTCCTAAAACTTTGCAGGTAGCATTTGGATGTGACTATGAAAACAAAATAAAATTGTTAGGATTTTGTTGATATTTTAAAAATCATTTTTCACACAGGAGCACGTGTTCCCGTGAGCCAAATTAGATTTCCGCTAGGTAGCATTTGTTTTTCGCCAGTGGGGCCAGTGAGGGTAAGCAAGCGTTGCGACGCAGCTGGTTTTAGACTCGAGCTATCATTTTCCTTACTTCATGCTCTTGCTGCTCATTCTCTAACACTGACAGAGTGGCCAATTTGGATTGCAAGGGTCTCAGAGTTTTTCAAAATTATAACCTGTCAGATAGCTTCACGATTTTATGTACATAACGCAAGCCCTATGGGCATTCCATCCTTCATCAGATCTATCTCAAGTCGAACAGACCATTGTACTACGGATATGAAGAAATGTCAACGGAGGTGGCAGACAATCACTGCCAATTCGCCATGCTACTAATGGAGGATGTTCTCCTCAACATACTCGAATCGCGTGGACAATGTGGCTCTCTTCTTTTCTTTATCTTTATCTTTATCGTTACCTAATATTGAAGGGAGAATAGTTTCTCCACTTTTTTTGGTTTGTGGTGGGACCCTGATGTTTTTCGTCCGTCATGGGACTAATGTTTTATGTGCGTCACAAATCCTCTCACACGAGTTTGCTTTTCGTCTGGTGGAAAATCAACAAAAAAAGTGCGCAGGTGAGAATCGGACCGGCGACCAGCGGCTACACCCACACTCCTAGACAGTACGGCAACCTAGCTTTAGTGCAATGTTTGTAGTGCGGTGGTTCAAGAAACGAACGGCAATGGCAAAACGAATGGCAAAACATAATAGCGGCTAGCAAAAAGTTGTGCGTGAGTGAGACCAATCACATGAACTCCCGTGAGTTAACAGCGTCCCTAGCCACTGTAGTTGTTCGATTTTTGGTCTTAAAATTGCAGCGAAAATTTAAACATTTGACTTTTCAATTATTTTTTGAAAATAAGTGATTTTTTTGGAATACTAAACTATTTTCGAATTTCTGGACATAATTGGAAAAAAAAAGGATTATTTTTTTTCTCCAAAAAAGGATTCTTTTATTGAGAAAAACACGAAATGATTTTGAAAAATACAATAAAAATAAGATTCTGAACATTTGTTGAAAAAGAAACCTTGAGTGAGTCACTCCAAGCCGTCAACTTGGGTCCAATTAGCACTTTCCACGTTAAGGTTGGCTTCGTCCAGTCGTGGATTTCTCTATTTTCGCGACCTTAAGATGGTTTTGTAATCCAACAGGAACGTATAATTAACCAACGACTGCAATCTCTGATGTCTCTTGGTCCTCAAGTCTACAGCTTTAATTTGCGTACGTAGCCCTTACGGATGCTCGATAGCCGATCCATATCACCAGCCGCGCACGCGATCACGCTACAGATCGAGGATGGACGAAACGTTCGCGGCGGAGGCGGCGGCCACCGTAGCGTCTCTCCCAGAGGACGTCGTCCACGAGATCTTCGTTCGCGTGGAGGACCCGGCCACTCTCTTCCGCTGCGCCGTCACCTCCAAGCGGTGGATCCGCCTCGTGGCCGACTCCTCCTTCATCCGCCGTCGCTGGCCGGATCACGGGCCCTGCGGCCGCACGTCCTCGACTTTCCTCGCCGGGTTCGTCACCCGGAGACAGGTCGAGCACCGGACGGACCTTGCGATGTCTTTCATCCCGACGTCGCGGTCCTTCGGCACTGGGCGCCGCCGCCTGGGCTCCTTATTCCACAACGCCGCGTTCCTCCTCGACCACGCGGTGCCCCTCGCTTCACGCCGCGGCCTCCTCCTCGTACGCCTCGCCCTGCCGCGATTGGCCGTCGTTCATCTAGCCGTGTGCGATCTGATCGCTGGCGCCTGCCACGTGCTTCCTCCGTTAATCCACAGTTCGGAAGTCCCCAAAAGCGGCTACGCAATCTTAACGGATGCTGACTGTTGCTCGAGCACAGAGCGGCAACTTCAGTCATCATCGGGATACTCATCCTTCTACAAAGTGGTGGTCCTCGGTGTCAACAAGTGGTCCGGCCGGCCGGAAAACCTGCACACGTTCTCATCCAGCGAGGCCAGGTGGAGCACCCCTCAAACATTACTTTTTGACTCATCACAGATCGTCCTCAGTGGATTGCCCAGGCATCACGATGGTGTCGTGTGTCGTGGCACGGTGCACTGGCTTGTTGGGGACTGGTCAAACGCCGGCTCGACAAATTTATATACTCTTGGCGTGGACTTGGAGACGTGCCGCCTCTCTTGGACGAAGGCCCCGGACACATTGAATTACTTTTCTTCCCTAAGCTATGATGAGCCACAACTCAAGGTTGCTACCGACGGGACGCTCTCGTTGCTAGTTCTACATAGGCCAGGCCTCCAGCTGCAGATCTACACACGCCATGACAGTAAAATTATTGAGGATACTGCCAGTGACGGCTGGATATGCACTCATGTAGTAGAGCTGAAACCACCCGAGCAGATTCAGAGAAGGCCATTGCACTTGAGCATCCTGGGAGTGAAGGGTGATATGACCCTACTCAAGGATAACAAGGGGAACGTGTACGTCGGTGACCTTGAAACTGGAGCTATGGACAAGATGGATGTATTCGGTTGGCTCAATCGTCGAAGTGTTGTTCTGCTAGAGATGGACTGGCCCACGTACTTCATTTCTCGGCTTGTTATAGCGAGCAAGTGTTTGCATGTAAAATAACTTAACACAAAGAAGATGGCCTATAGCCCTATAGGATCGTCATAGGATTTTATTCCTGTCGTGCTGCAATATGGATGAATCAGTAACCATCATAATTAGATTCTTCGCTTTTTGCACTCTCTGCGTCTACAGGTCTGGTGTTTTCGACGTAAGAAACTAGTAGTATATTGTAAGATAGAAAGCCATGTCAGAAAATATTGATGCTAAGATATTAATGTTTCGTGATCATATGTTCGTGATTCCTATTAACTAATCATTCAAGATATTTTTTAAATTTTGACTATGACGATGTTTGACCAGAAACCTGACGCGAACTTTTGTTGGAAATATGAGCAATTTACCGAATGATTTTATTAACAGAAATAGTAGATAAAACATGACTAGTATAGCAGTGATAAAACAAGTCATGTGATTTGACAAAGTGAAGGTAAATAATATCTGCATATATGAGCTAGAACCGATCATCTCTCGAGCAGACAGTACATCAAGATGCATATATGAGGTAGATCCTAACATGTGTAGGGTAAACACTAGAAGAAAGAACTGTGGCAGGACCTCTAACAGGAAAAACAAGAACACGTACTGGACAGCAGCTGGAGTAGAGGCACTGGACTTGGGGTCGGTGTCCTCCATGTCGTCGAGGAGGTTGTCGACGTCGGGGAAGTAGTCGTCGTCGGGGAAGTGGTCGTCGGAGTCCGGGGCGTCCGTGACGAAGAAGTCAGTAGTCGCGCAGAGCGGTCCCCAAAAACCTTATCACCCTTCTCCCGTACAGGACTCAAAGAGGTGCGGTTTCGGAGGCCTACTGTCGTAACCTGCGGTGCACGCCGCAAGCCAGGATGCACTAGTAGAAAAAGAACCTAATATGAGACACATTAGTGCCGGTTTGATTTTGAGCCGGCACTAATGTGTCCAATAGTGCTGGTTCCAACGGCTAGCCGGCCGTTTTCATTAGTACCGGTTCGTGGCGAACCTATAGTACCGGTTCGTGCCACGAACCACTAGTAGAAAACCATCCATTAGTCCCGGTTCGTAAGGGCCTTTAGTCCCGGTTCATGAACCGGGACTAATGGGTCGTTACTAATACCTCCACCCATTAGTCCCGGTTCAAACCAGAACCGGGACCAATGTGCCTCCACGTGGCCCTGTGCGCCCACCCCAGTCAGGGGGCCTTTGGTCCCGGTTGGTGGCTCCAACCGGGACCAAAAGTCAATTTTTTTTAAAAAAAGTGGCTCCTTTAGGGGTTATTTTTAGGTTGTTATTATAGCTAGCTAATAGAGAGAAGTGTCCTCTCTTATATCTTCGTCCTTGATTTATCAACGCTGCTGCTGTGTTCATTGCACCCCCGCAGATATAAAATGCTCATGCATGCTTGCATCATACATCATATATATATATATATATATATATATATATATACAATAACAAGTCGTACTAATCATGCATCATCATATACAACTTCTACTCGTTATTAATAATAAGTCATACGATCATCATCCTCATAGTCATCGAACCCAACCCTACATAATTGTTCTTAGCACATGATCATCAGTATCAGGTAGGACCTCAACACCCTTAAGGTAAAATAGCATAAAACAATATAGACCCTGACTCTCCATTATGAAGAATGGCGATCATCCTGTCTTCAATGTTTGCCCTTCGCTGAATGTTGCTTCCAAGAAGCTCCTTACAACTGTCCATACATTTTTTCCATTCTTTGATTATCATGTCTCCACTTTTTTTAGAAACCCGGTATGGACAGTTGAGATTCGTAGGACGACGTGGGTGTATGTTCAAAACATGAAGGCTACCCCGTGTATACATCAGATGAGGCACACAATCATTTGGGATTATTTGTTGAAAAACATAGTAATAACTTCGTAGTTAGCAATGATATGATGTACTAGTTTTAGAAGTGTGCAAAAAGATGCACGAATGTTGTAATAGTAAAAAATCATACCAGGGTATCTCCATGGTAGTTACCGTAGTTCAACACGTGCACTAGTGGCACGTATTGACCATAATGTTGAGGAGTTCGATTGTAGACATTGTAATTCTCAAGATCAGTACGAAATCCGACCAGATGATTTTTCTCCTGATAAGTTAGTTCGGAGCCTTCGGTGTAGTAGGTTCTGTCTACCATCTTCCGCACATTCTTTGAAGAATGAAAATAAGCTGTCAATGGAGAATAAGTTGTCAACTATTTTCAAATAAACAATATAAATAACTTAATAACTATGTTAAGCTCACATGGGGGAAGAATTGGAGGTGTATCCACAAGGACGAAAATCGTAGGTCTCTCTTGCTCGATTGTAGGATCACCAAGATCCATGGTAACAAGCATACCCTCATCAAAACCATACATCTTGCAAAGTGCTTCCCAATTTTTGCAACCAAAATGGGTTACACTCTGAACATTGTACAACTTTACTTGAAAATCCACACCATGATGGGTACTTAGGATAATTTTTTTGGTTTCGAAACTTTCATGGTCTTCAAAACCCATCCTCTCCAAGACATAGCGTCTTACAAAGCATGGGATAAGCTAGTCGAATTGGAAAAGATGAAAAATATTATCATGATTAAAATAGTTGAAGTCATGAGTAATTACGATAAAATACTATTATCGTCGGTTGCGTACCGTATGAACATCGAAGGTCTCCTCGAGCTTAATGCTGAAGCACCGATCTTCGTCCAGCACAATGAACCTGTCGCAGATACCTCGGTCGTCGTGGCACCAGTCGCACTCCCCCGGGCGGTTTTCGTCGTCCGATGAGTACGACATTTCCGGCCTATACGTTCATAATTCAAATATTAAACTAGATCATTATTATTAATCACGGATTGAGTATTGATGATGATCGATGTACGTAGCTCCTCCTTTTCGTTCCCGAATGCATTATTAATTATATCAAATTGTCTAGCACACGGGAACGAAGGAGAAATTATCCAATATGAGCATTCAATAAGCAAAACCAAATCATAAAATAAGCAAAACCAAATCATAAAATAAAGTATAGTATTCAAATTAGCATGCATTCAATAATTATAAGCAAAAGTACATCATCTCTTATTGTCCGTACATCGTCGAATATTATCACTAATACAACTAGAACCGTAGCTCCCGACGGGTATCGACGCGGGCGGTGGACACCCAAAGATAAGGAACCATCACAGGATCATAGCTCCAGTGAGATCCCTGAAGAACCTGCCAGGTATTGTCGAACCTCCCCTTCAATGCAACCATGTAGCGACGGACGTGCTCGTCCTCCTCGCTGACACGGTGACGTACCACCTCCGCGGTATTCGGATGCCTCATCACCGTCACTGGCCCACGCGACCGCCACCAAACAAGGATCGGGTCAACAACGGGCTGCCTCGTCACCAACCTACGTCCCCCGGAAGGTAGCACCTCCCAATAACAACCCGGCGGAGCCCAGTCCCGAACATGGCCCTGATCAAGCAGGCCTCCACCGCCGAGTCGACGACGATGAGGATGCGGGATATGCATCGCCGACGTCGACGCGGTAACTACTTCTATATATAGTTAAATAAAAGTAGTTTTATTAATAAAATCAACTATGTAGTTCAACTACTAAGCACTTACTATAAATAAATTAGTAGTACTTCTATATATAGTTAAATAAAAGTAGTTTTATTAATAAAATCAACTATGTAGTTCAACTACTAAACTACTTCTATATATAGTAAAATAATTAAAATTCTATGAACAAAATTAATTACACAATCTAAATATCACCAAAAAAAATCTATTAACAATAATATCACCAAACATGCATATTCAATAATAATATCACCAAAAAAATCTATTAACAGAAAAAAAATCTAACATAATATGAACAAATTAATTACTACACATATCTACTCTAACAAAAAAATCTAATTAATCTAACAAAAAAAATCTAACATAATATGAACAAATTAATTATACTACACATGTAATCTAACAAAAAAAATCTAATCTAACAAAAAAAATCTATGAACTACATATCTAAATTACTACACATCTAACCGAACAAAAAAAATCTATGAACTACAAAAAGAATCTAAAAAGAATCTAACAAAAATAAAAAAACGCTCACGTCGGCGTCGAGGCGGCGCAGGGCAGGGGCGACGAGGACAGCGGGCTCGGGGGCGGCGACGGGGACGGCGGGCTCGGGGCAGGGGCGACGGCTGGCGACGTCGGGGCGCGGCGGCGCGGGACGCGGGCGGCGATGACGGGGCGGCGCGGGACGCGGGCGGCGATGGGGGCAGCGACGATGGCGGGCTCGGGGCGGCGACGGGGACGGCGGGCTCGGGGCGGCGTGGGGTGGGCTCGGCGGCGACGGCGACGAGGAGCATAGGCTCGGGGCAGGGGCGAGAAAGAGATGGGATTTGGCGAAAACTGCTAAGTCCAGTATATATAGCAAGAGCATTGGTCCCGGTTGGAGGCTTCAACCGGGACTAATGCACCCTTTAGTCCTGGTTGGAGCCACCAACTGGACCAAAGGCCTCTTTTCAGCAGCCCAAAGGGCGGGAAACGAAGACCTTTGGTACCGGTTGTTGGCACCAACCGGGACTAAAGGGGAGGCATTGGTACCGGTTGGTACCACGAACCGGTACCAATGCACCCCTTTAGTTCCGGTTGGTGGTACCAACCGGGACTAAAGGCCATGTGCTGCCCGCGTTGCGGCACGAAAGTTTAGTCCCACCTCGCTAGCTGAGGGAGCTTGAGAGTGGTTTATAGGCACCAGTCTCGCTGCCCTCTCGAGCTCCTCTCAAATGCAGGCTTACGGGCCTAAACGCACTATATGTGCCTGTGGGCCTATTGGGCCTATTGCGGGCCTGAATCCTGACCCATTGTTGGGTTTCTAGTCGTATTCAGGCCGTGGTAGCCCTTTAGGTGGCACTTTTTTTATTTTATTTATTTTATTTTGATTCTTCCTGCAGCTGTTTTTTTAGTCACACCTCGCCAAGCGAGAGGCACTCGCAGCTGTTTATAAGCCCTGAGTGCAGAGACGATGACGAAGAGGCTCAATGCTCCTGCACGTTGGTTAGCTTCAAGCCTTGAGGAATACGGTAGACTGCACAGAGCTATGTGCAGTGCAGTTGACACTATTCCGAAAGGCTTGAAGCAAATTAATAAGCATTGCGCCTCTTTTTTATTTTTAATGACTTATTACAACTGAGAAATAAAAAGAAAAAAATAAATATAGCAGAAAAGAAAAAAAACTATATAAAAAGTTACTCAGAAATGAATTGAAGCAAAAAATAGTTGTGATTAACTGTACTAAAAAAGGAGCATAGATGCTTATTTGTAATGACTTATTACAACTCAAAAATAAAAAGAAAAGAAAGTAGTTGTGATTAACTTTACTAAAATATGAGCGTAGATGCTTATTTTTAATGACTTATTACAATTCAAAAATAAATAGAAGAAAAAATAGTTATGATTAACTTTACTAAAAAATGAGCATAAATGGTGGTCATCTCTTCAGTCAGAGGTGGTCGGCCTGAGGCTGGGTGTTCGGATCTCGGGATCCGTCATCTGGCACCAGCTGCGAGTCGGGGAGACGTAGTTGCCGGTGAAAACCGAGCTGACGGCAGGCGATGGCGGCGTTCCATGTCGTTACCATGATGAAGGCATCGTCGTGTGACTACCGTTGTCCCACTCGTATTGCTCCGGGGGAGCGGCTTCGTCTTAACGAGCATTGCGCCTCTTTTTTATTTTTAATGACTTATTACAACTCAGAAATAAAAAGAAAAAAAAATAAATGTAGCAGAAAAGAAAAAAACTATATTAAAAACCACTCAGAAATAAATAGAAGAAAAAATAATTTTGATTAACTTTACTAAAAAATAGCATAGATGCTTATTTCTAATGACTTATTACAACTCAGAAATAAAAATAAAAGAATAAATATAACAGAAAAGAAAAAAGAAACTATATAGAAAACTACTCAGAAATGAATAGAAGCAAAAAAAAGTTGTGGTTAACTGTACTAAAAAAGGAGCATATATCCTTATTTTTAATGGCTTATTACAACTCAGAAATAAAAAGAAAAAAAATAAATATAGCAGAAAAGAAAAAAAATATAAAAAACTACTCAGAAATGAGCATAGATGCGCTTATAGAGGAAAATTAACTTAAATTCATAACGAATTTCAAACGAAATCCGTATGAATTTAGGCGAATTTCCCTATATAAGGGCATCTATTTTCATTTTCAGAGGAGCTCAATATGGCAGAGACGGAGGGGCTTATAAGCCGGTCCGATTCCCCTTCGGTTGGCGAGGTGGGACGAAACTCTGGCCGCAACGAGGACCAACCCTTTGGTCCCGGTTCATCCCACCAACCGGGACCAATGGTGGTGGGACAGGAGCGAGGCGCATTGGTCCCGGTTCGTCCCACGAACCGGGACCAATAGGTCCAGCCGAATCGGGACCAATGGCCCACGTGGCCCGGCCGGCCCCCGGGGCTCAAGAACCGGGTCCAATGCCCCCATTGGTCCCGGTTCTGGATTGAACCGGGACTAATGGGCTGGACCAGCCTGGACCATTGCCCCCTTTTCTACTAGTGAACCGGTACTAAAGAGGGTGGTGGCAGGGTGTTGTCACTTTGGGGCCCGTCGAGCACCTTTAGTACCGGTATGTGGCACGAACCGGTACTAAAGGTCGACGTACATAAACCCTTCGTCCCCCCGAGCCACTCTGTTCTTCCCCTTTCCCCTCACTTCCCCTGTTCTTCCCCCTCTCTCCTCGAGCTCCTCACAAATTTTGCCCAAAATTTGTCAAGATTTGAAGGCCCCCATCCATTCAAATGATCACAAAGGTTAGCAACTTTGTCCTTTCAACTCTCATTGCTAGATTAGCTCTTGCAATGCTTTGTATAGTCATTAATTTGGGAGGAATACTTATATTTGCTACTATTTGATTTATATGCAATTTGAGCACAAAAATAACACTTAGTTTGCATATGTAGGTGTGGTTTACTTAGTGCCTTCTAAATCTCCGTCGTAACCACCGTCGATCGCCCGCACCATCCCGTCGCCGGCACCACCTTCTGGTGAGACTCTTGTTCATGAATGTTTTACATTACCAAATTGATGTTTCTGTGATTTGGATATATAGTTACTCGTATAATTATCTTACCCGTATGTTGTTTGTTATACATAGTGCCATGGTTTTGATATCCGTCCCCGTCGGCCCTCGTCCTTGTTATGATTCGGATGTGGTATATTCTCTTTTAAAACTAGTTGTTGCATTTCGTGTTTATGACAAATTATGCCCATCAAGTTGACATAGATATTTTTATCTAGGAGGTATGTGAACTGGAAATTCCAACCGACCCTATTGTCGAGAGGTTAAATTTAGTTGAAAGAGAAAATGAGTATTTGAAAGAAAAATTGAAAAGAATTGAGGGGGAGAAGATGGAATTGGAGTTGCATGTTGCCGATGTCGTCGATGATCACAAGATCAAGATGGAGAAAATGAGGTTGAAGATTAGAAAGATTAGAAAATATGCCATTGATAGTGTGGCTTGGTATCATTATGCTGTTGGATCAATTGTTACCTTAATTGCGATCTTCATCGCATTTGTTGTTGCATTTAAATTCTTTAGCTAGAGAGTTATTTGTATGTTGCATTTAATTAAGTGTTGTATATGAACTTTATGTATGAACTTTATGTATGAACTTTATGTATGAACTTGTATTAATTTGGTCTATTCGGTGTTGTGTAATGAAGATGAGCCGACAATGGATGTATGATGACAGATGCTCTCCCGAGTTCATTAATGGCGTGCATACTTTTCTGCTTTCCGCTGAGGCAAACAAGCGGGCGGATGGTTTTATGCCTTGTCCATGTGTTGGCTGTAAGAATGGTCACAATTACTCTACATCAAGAACCATTCACGTCCACCTATTTGAGTCCGGTTTCATGCCCCACTATAATGTTTGGACCAAGCACGGAGAAATAGGGGTTATGATGGAAGACAATGAAGAAGAAGAGGACGACGACGGCTATCCTGGCCATGGGTTCCCTGAATACGATGATACAACGATGGGGGAAGAAGCTGAGCCGGCAATGCAGAAAGAAGCTGAAGAAGAGGCATCAGATGAGCCCGCTGATGATCTAGGTCGGGCCATTGCCGATGCAAAGAGAAACTGCGCAAGTGATCTGGAGAGGACGAAGTTGCAGCGCATGTTAGAGGATCACAAGAAATTGTTGTACCCGAATTGCGAAGCCGACAAACAAAAGTTGGGCACCACACTTGAATTGCTGCAATGGAAGGCAGGGAATGGTGTATCTGACAAGGGATTTGGAAAGTTGCTGGTAATGATAAAGAATATGCTTCCAAAGGACAACGAATTGCCCAAGAGTACGTATGAAGCAAAGAAGGCTATCTGCCCTCTAGGGTTAGAGGTGCAAAAGATACATGCATGCTCTAATGACTGCATCCTCTTCCGCGGTGAGTACGAGGATTTGAATGCTTGCCCGGTATGCGGCGCATTGCGTTATAAGATTAGTCGCGATGACCCTGGTGATGTCGGGGGTGAGCGCCCCAGGAAGAAGATTCCTGCCAAGGTGATGTGGTATGCTCCTATAATACCACGGTTGAAACGTTTGTTCAAAAACAAAGAGCATGCGAAGGCGATGCGGTGGCACGCAGAAGACCGTAAGAAAGACGGAAAGTTGAGAGTACCCGCTGACGGTTCGCAGTGGAGAAAAATCGAGAGAAAGTACTGGGAGGAGTTTGCAGGTGACCCAAGGAACGTATGGTTTGGTCTAAGCACAGATGGCATTAATCCCTTTGGGGAGCAGAGCAACAACCATAGCACGTGGCCTGTGACTCTATGTTTGTATAACGTTCCTCCTTGGTTGTGCATGAAGCGGAAGTTCATTATGATGCCAGTGCTCATCCAAGGACCTAAGCAACCCGGCAACGACATTGATGTGTACCTAAGGCCATTAGTTGAAGAAATCTTACAACTGTGGAATGGAACAGGTGTACGTGCGTGGGATGATCACATGGGGGAAGAATTTGACCTAAAGGCATTGCTGTTCGTGACCATCAATGATTGGCCTGCTCTTAGTAACCTTTCAGGACAGACAAACAAGGGATACCACGGATGCACGCACTGTTTGGATGATACCGACAGTATATATTTGAATAGTTGTAAGAAGAATGTGTACCTGGGACATCGTCGATTTCTTCCGAGCAGGCATCCCGTAAGAAAGAAAGGCAAGCATTTCAAAGGTGATGCGGATCAACGGACGAAGCCTCGCCACCTTACTGGTGCTGTTGTACATGATATGGTCAAGGATTTGAAGGTAATCTTTGGAAAGGACCCTGGCGGACAACCTGTTCCGAAGGACGCTGACGGACGCGCACCCATGTGGAAGAAGAAATCTATATTTTGGGACCTGCCATATTGGAAAGACCTAGAGGTCCGCTCCGCAATCGACGTGATGCACGTGACGAAGAATCTTTGCGTGACCCTGCTTGGCTTTTTGGGCGTGTATGGGAAGACAAAAGATACACCAGAGGCACGGGAGGACCAGCAACATATGCACGGAAAAGACGACATACATCAGGGTCAGGCCAGCTACGGTCTTACCAAAGAAGAGAAGGAAATCTTCTTCGAATGCCTGCTTAGTATGAAGGTCCCATCTGGCTTCTCGTCGAATATAGAGGGAATAATAAATATGGCAGAGAAAAAGTTCCAGAACCTAAAGTCTCATGACTGTCACGTGATTATGACGCAACTCCTTCCGGTTGCATTGAGGGGGCTTCTACCAGAAAATGTTCGATTGGCCATTGTGAAGCTATGTGCATTCCTCAATGCAATCTCTCAGAAGGTAATCGATCCAGAAATCATACCAAGGTTACAGAATGATTTGGTGCAATGTCTTGTCAGTTTTGAGTTGGTGTTCCCACCATCCTTCTTCAACATCATGACACACGTCCTAGTTCACCTTTGCGAAGAGATTAACGTTTTGGGTCCTGTATTTCTACACAATATGTTCCCCTTTGAAAGGTTCATGGGAGTCTTGAAGAAATATGTTCATAACCGTGCTAGGCCAGAAGGAAGCATCTCGAAGGGCCATGAAAATGAGGAGGTCATTGAGTTTTGTATTGACTTTATTCCTGACCTTAAGCCGATTGGTGTTCCTGAATCGCGACATAAGGGCAGACTGGAAGGAAAAGGCATGCTAGGAGGGCATCAAATAATATCTATGGACGGGCATTCTCTCACTGAAGCACACTACACAGTTCTACAGAATTCCGCCTTGGTGGCTCCGTATATGGAGGAACACAAGAATTTTCTACAGTCCAAACATTCGGAGAAGTCTGAGGACTGGATTACACGCGAACAAACAAGGACTTTCGCCGGTTGGTTGCAGAAACGTGCCCTGAATGATGGCGATATTCAAAATGACATGTACTCGCTGTCCCAGTTACCATCTTCGAATATAATGACTTTCAAAGGGTACCAGACAAATGGGAATACATTTTACACGATCGCCCAAGATAAGAAGAGCACCAACCAAAACAGTGGTGTTCGCTTTGATGCAACAACCAACACGGGAAAGGAAACATATTATGGTTACATAGAGGACATATAGGAACTTAACTATGGATCAGGTGATTTGAAGGTCCCTTTGTTTCGGTGCAAATGGGTCAATATGACACGAGGCGGGGTAACGGAAGACCCGCAGTACGGAATGACAATAGTGGATCTCAACAATCTTGCGTATGCAGATGAACCATTCGTCCTAGCCAATGATGTGGCGCAGGTTTTTTATGTGAAAGACATGTCTACCAGGCCGAGAAAAAGAAAAGATAAGGAAGCGAATGGATCATACAACGAGCCAAAGCGCCACATAGTTTTTTCAGGAAAAAGAATCATCATGGGAGTGGATGACAAGACAGACATGTTAGAAGATTATGAAAAGTTTGATGAAATTGCTCCATTCACAGTGAATATTGACCCGAGCATCCAGTTAAATGATGAAGATTTTCCCTGGCTACGACGCAAAGGGACACACGAGAAGAAAAAGTTTCACACCCAAAGATCTGGGATGTGATCGGCTTCACTATCATCACTTTCTTCTGTGTTTCACACCCAGGAGGGAATGTCTGTAATAGTTAGGGTAGTTAATTATGTGTTTTGGCATTTGAAACGCGAAGAAATTTTATGTGCAAACAAATTCTTTTTCATGCATTTACTGATTTTTTTCCAGCTAAATGACCCTGAAATTGAAAAGCATTTGAAATAAACTCAGAAAAGGTTGAAAGTTGGCATGGTATCATAATTTCATACAAATAGCATGTGCAAAAAAGTAGAGAGGGTTACGGCAAAAACTGGATACACTTCGTGTACAAAATGGACAATCTTTTTCGAAGTATCAGGGTTTCCAATGAAAACTGAAATGTTACAAAGGCATTTCATTTTTTAAATAACCTAAGCATTACCAAATTGAATATAATGATAAAACACACTAATATTAAACATAAGAAAAAAGAATCACTGAAAAATCTTTTTTCAAAGTTAAGTTATTCACAAACTAGTGATTCACACAAATTTTAAATAATTCAAAATTTAAACTATTCAAATTTGAAAACTACCGGCACTAACAGATCAAAGTTTGTAAATTTTTGTACCTAAAGCAAAAATATTCACAACGAAACTCTAAATACAGCAAAAAACAAATCAAAAATAAATAAAACAAATAAAAAAGAAAAAAAATTAGGAAAATAAAAAAGCCCGCCTACTGGGCCAAAGCGGCCTGCATACGACTAGAAACTCAACCTTTTGTTGGGCCAGGATGCAGGCCCGCAAAGGCCCAGTAGGCCCACATGGCAGCAATGAATTCGTAGGCCCAGTAGGCCTGCTTAGGAGAGAAGCTCGAGAGAGCTACCGCACTGGGGCTTATAAACCAGTTCGGTAGCCCTTCGACTAGCGAGGTGGGACTAAACTTGCGCACCGCCTTGAGCCAGCGCACACCTTTAGTACCGGGTCGTGGCTCCAACCGGTACTAAAGACCCTCCCCTTTAGTACCGGTTGGAGCCACCACCCGGTACTAAAGGGGGTGCGCTTCCCGCCGCTTGGCCTGGCCAAAACAGACCTTTAGTACCGATTGGTGGCTCCAACCGGTACTAAAGGTCCATCCTATATATACAACACTTGAAAAAAATTCAGTTTCCCTCTGTTCTTCTCTCTGTTTCCTCCCTCCGTCGCGCCGCCCTGCCCCGATCCTCGCCGCCCCCGCCCCTCGTCGCCGACCCCGGCCGTCCCCGCCCCTCGTCGCCGCCCCCATCGACGTCGCCGCCCCGGCCGTCCCCGTCCCCATCGTCCCCGTCGTCCCCGTCACCGCGCCCCGCCCCGCCCCGTGATCGCCGCCCCGTCCCGTCGCCCCGGCCGCCCCGCCCCGTTGTCGCCGCCCCGTCCCATCGCCCTGTCGTCGCCGCCCCGTCCCGTCGCCCCTTCGTCGCCGCCCCGTCGTCGCCTCGCCGGTGAGCTTGCCCCGGCCGCCAATGTCCACAAACACACACACAGTACTACACACACACACACACACACACACACACACACACTACACACACACATACTACACACATTAGTTTGTTTGTTATAAATTTTTCTATTTTTTAGTTATAGAAATGTTAGAAATTATTCTGTTTTTTAGTTATATAAACATTAGAAATGTTAGTTTTATAGAAATGTTATAAATGTTTTCTGTTTTTTAGTTATAGAAATATTTATAGAAATGTTACCAATTTTTCTGTTTTTTAGTTATATAAATATTAGAATTGTTATGGAAATGTTAGTTATATAATCAGGAAATTTTAGAATTAGTTTTAGTTAGATGAATTAGATTAATGTCAAATTGTTAGAATTTGCATATATATAGAATTTTAGTTATCATAATCCAATCATTTAAAAAATGTTACTTTTTGCGGGCATATAGTATTTGTTCTCGACGATATGCCCGGCCCACATCCTCTCCGTCGACCCGTTCGCGACGACGTCATGCTTCAGGGGACCCATGTCCGGGACTGGGCTCCGCCGGGCTGGCACTGGGAGGATCTACCTGGAGGGGCGCGCCGCTTGGTGAGGAACCCGACCTCGGGTCCCGTCGTCGACCCTGATCTTCTTTGGTGGCGTTCGCGTGGGCCACATTCGGTGCAGAGGCAGCCGGCCCCGCCGGAGGTGGTGCGTCGTCGTGTCAGGGAGGAAGATGAGCACGTCCATCGCTACATGGCTGCTATGGACGATGTCAGGTTCTCCACTACTTGGCGGGTTCTTTGGGCAGATGACCGGAGATATGATCCTGTGATGGTTCCTTCTCTTTGGGTGTGCACCGCCCGCGCCGCAGGAACCGCGAGTGGCGCCCTAGATTCTTCTGTCGTACTCGATCTTTATTAGGTACCCAGCCAGTGATGTATTCGGTACATAGTATTCGAGACGATGTATTCGAGATTATATATATTAAGATGATGATGTATTCGAGATTATATATTCGAGAGGATGTATTCGAGATTCAGATTTTCCTTATTGATTAATTGCATCCATGCATTGTAATTTGAATACTAAATTGTTTTATATTTCTTCTGTATTATTAGTAAAGTAAAAGCTATGGCGGACAATACCGGCAGAGAGAGAGAAGAGGAATTGTTCGACATCATACACAACCCTCACAGGCTAGATGATCTGAATGAAGCAGATGACGGCTCCCAATATCTTAACAATACCAGAGAGGGTGATGAAAAGATATTCGATCTCGACGACCGGGCTGATGAAGTCATGAACTATGATTATGATTATGACACAAACAATGTTTGTGATGACACAGACAATGCTGATCTTCAAATAACGAACACTACCGGCGAGGTATATTTATATAAGCATGCATCATGGTGATCATCACATGTTTTTTTATTGAAGATATATTAACGAATCGATCTTTCTTCTTTCAGCCCTCCGGATCGAGCAAATCTGCTTCTACAGACAGCAAGACAAAGCGAGGCCCGGGCAGATTGTTGAAGGATGGTGTAAAGTACCACATCGAATCCATCAAACCTAGTGGCGAACCCCTCACGCCTAAGAACATTGCGAACAAGTGGACTCGTCAGTGCAGAGTTCTTGTGAAGGACAAACTCCCGATCTCCATTCAAGAATGGAAAGAGCTAAAGACTAAACGTCCAGGTGTTACTTGGGTCGATGGCAGAGCCAAAGAAGACCTGGTGAAATCTCTGATGGAACATTTCACCCTACCAGATCATTTCACTAAAGCAGATGTGGACAAAGTCAAGGCCGCTGCTCTTAAGAAGATGGCAATTGCATTCAACACCCACAAGAAAACTGTATGGGCCAACTACCTCGCTAATGAAAGGAAGACTCCAGATTTCAAGGGCACCTTCAAGGATTCAGAATTATCTAAGGAACGGTCGACGAAAAACAAGGCAAATGCCGCAAGAAAGATGCAGTTCCATAGGCTGGGTCCAGGTGGCTACGCGGTGGCATTGCCTAAGTGGGATAAGTCTGAGCAAGAGATGGAGGATGCAGGGGTCACTCCGGTTACCCGGCTCTGGCCCCCCAGGTGCAGAACTTGGTTCTATGCGCATGGGGGAGCGTTGGACCCGAAGACAGGTGGAGTTTCGCGGAAGGCAAGTCTAAAAGGAGCCGAACAAAAGATAATTGACGCAATAGATGAAGCTCGAAGGGGGGTGTTCACGCTCAATAGAGAGAACGACGAGCTTACGCGCGCCCTGGGAAATCCTGAACACCCGGAAAGAACACGAGGCATGGGCGTTATTCCCTGGTATGAGGGCTTTTCAGAATGGAACGAGGACTACAGGAGCCGTGCAAGAAGGAAGATGGAGGAGGAGAAGAAAAGGAAGCTGGAGGAGGAGCAGAGGAAGCAGGACGCGGAACGCCTTCAAGGCCTAGAAGCAAGGCACGCGGACCTGGCACTCAAATTCCAGCAGCAGCAACAGCAGATCGACTCACTTAGCCAGGAAAGGGGGTCTCAGCAGCGGCAGCAGCAAGCAGATGATCGTCCAGCATTGGATAGCACCGTCCCATCCATGCCGAGAAGCAGCGTTGGTTCTGCCCCGAGCGACACACTGCTGGATAAATACCCTGTGGATGACATCATAGAGAACACTAACTGCGAGCTACACTCCAAAATGAAGAACATATCCATGAAGGTGGCGGACGGCGTTGCTTTTCCAGTTACCCCCGAAGCAACCTACCATTGCATCCCGATTCCAGAGGGCTATGCTCGTGTCATGGTTGATGAAGTGGTGGACCCATATTCGGGGCTAACGCTTGACATTCCTGGAGGTGAAGACGAGCGCACACTCGGAGAGGCCATACATCGTATCATCCTATGGAGAAAGGATTGCATAATCTTTCGAAGTCCACCGACACCGCGTCATCTGCCGACTCCTCAAAGTCTGCCACCGAGTCAGCAGACTCCCGCTCCTCCAAGTCCACGAACGCGTGAGACGACTCCTCCTCGAAGTCCGCCACCTCCTCCAAGTCCCCGAACGCGTGAGCTGACTCCTCCGGTTTCAAGCCCGGCACAACGTCATGCCACTTCTCCGGTTGCAAGTCCGGCACCGTGTCAGGCCACACCTCCTGCTTCAAGTCTGGCACATCGTCAGGCCACTTCTCCTGGTCCAACTCCACGTCAGCCGTCTTCGCCGTCTCAGCAATTGCAGAAGAGACATCCCGCAGCTTTGGTGTGTAGCGGTACGAGTCAAGGTAGTTCAGGAAGTACAGGCGAAGGCAAGCGATATAAATATGGTCCAAGCCTCGCTCCTCTTCCTCAGAGGCCTTACGACATGACTAAGGAGCAAAACACAGCCATAGTGCAAGCCCAAGTGGACGCCCATTTTGGACCGAAACCGGCACCGCCGCCAAAGGAGAAAGTGCCTAAGAAAGTAATTGACCACTTCATTCGTATGGCTAGAGAACCAGCTCCCAAGCCTGTTGACTCAGACTATGAGCGCCAAATCAGGAAGGCACATCGAGCACGACTATAGAAGGAAGCGAGCTCAAGCTCGAGCCAACAAGCAGCTGGCAAAAAATGCGGGAAAATCGTTCCCCAGCTGGGAGAACAGGCGGCGCAAGCGATCCCCCCGCTTGTTGTGCCAACAACACATGAGAGGAGTAGTACGCGCGCCAAATATTATTGTGGGCAAACCGTTAGCGTTCCCCAGCATGGCGATGTGGTAATAACAGAGGATCATATAATGCAGGCTCAAATGCTCAATATCCCTGTTGGACAACTCCTCGAAATCGAGCCCATGCCTACGCTTAAAGAATGGGAAATAGCATGGCAATATGTCCGGGGCAAACCTTTGGTCCATCCAGACAAGGTTAAGGACCTCCCAACGAGAATGTATCTATTGCGTCAATGGTACATGAACATTACCAAGATTTCCAATCGAGAGTCCCTCATGGTGAATGTCAAGCATGAGCATTATTACCATGAGAAAGCTCTGACCATTGAGTATCCAGAACTATTTCAGTTATTTAATCAAGACGCACTCGACAAGTCTATCGTCAGTTGCTATTGTCTGTAAGTGATTTCTTTCTGTAATTTAAGTCCCAAGCTAGTTATGTAGTGATAATTTTGATCAATCATTACATGTAATTATCCTCACTATATTCTTTTTCTATGGTATTATATGCAGGATGAAGATGTATGAAATGAAAAAAGCTGGACGCTATGGCGTTGGGTTCATTGACCCAAATACCATTAATCAGGACATATGGGAGATTGAACATTGTCAAGCTGCTGTAGAGGAAAGCATGATAGAGTTCTTGAAGCGCCTCAATACCAATGAAGATATACTACTTCTTTACAACTTCCTGCGAGTCACACTGTCTTGTACTACAAATTCTGTTTTTGCTTACTAGCTAGCTAGATGTTAATAATTAAGTGTATACGGTTTACGGTAGTTGATTAATTTTATGCACATGCCCGCTTAATTAAGACATGCAAACGTGTGCGTATGCAGTTGGCACTGGGTCTTGATAGACATTAAAGTTGAGGAAGGAAAAGTTGAATTACTGGACTCACTAACTAAAGAAGATAAAGACTACACCATCGTGAAGGGGATAGTCAATAGGTAATTTCAATCATAGTTAACTATTAGTTCCTGATATGAACTATTTAATAACCCCTTTATTAATTTTCTTTGCCGGCGGGCAGGGCATGGGCAAAGTTCATCAAGGTGACTCCAGGCACGTGGCCAAAAAAGTTGTTTTGGCGTCGACCCAAGGTAAGTAATTAAGTAGTACTAGCTAGCTACCATCTCTTTAATTCTTGTTTCAATATCATTAATTAATTATTATGCTTGATTAATCATTATCTGATTCAATTCCATTCTCGTAAAGGCCCTGAGGCAGGCGAAAGGGAATAATCTGTGTGCATACTACGTTTGCAAGAACATTCGCATGATGACGTGCGAAAGGAGCAGATCTGATAGACAGTACTGGGTACGTTTTTGTCAGAACACTATTCACACCATTATCGATATCTAGTCACACAACTAACACACATGCATATTGATCTCCTTCTTAACAGTTCAGATCGGTGCGGGATAAGCTCCTACCATCGGACCGCATACAAGCACTTCAAGAGGAAATAGCCGGATTTTTGCTCGACCAGGTCATAGATCCGCAAGGAGAATACTATTACCCGCTACCGCCCCCATGAACCACTTGTCATCGTGCTCCGAAGGCACCAAGGCAACATGTAGGAGAAATTGTATATGTATATACATGTGTATGTGTGAATAGTTAATGGTGTTGGCTGTGAGACATTCGATGATATTATATATATATATATATATATATATATATATATATATATATATATATATATGCGGTTCTACGTACGAGAAAATCTATTTAATATATATGCATAACGTGTACAATTTGTAGTATCGTGAAATACCAGCAAACAAAAAAGAATTAAATGGAAAATAAAGCCAAATTGAAAACACAAAATTAAAGCAAAAATTAAAAAAGACACCCAAACGTTTAGTACCGGTTGGTGTTACCAACCGGTACTAATGTCCTACACGCACACGGGCCTGGATCGTGCCACGTGTTTGCACTTTAGCGCTGGTTCCTGACGAACCGGTACTAAAGGGGGGGGGGGCTTTAGTCCCCACTCTTTAGTGCCGGTTCGCCAACCGGCACTAAAGGCCGTCACGAACCAGCACTAAAGCCCGGTTCTGCATTAGTGATGGGGCAGATCGTAGCAGCAACGCAATGCTCAGGAACCGGTGGCGAGAAGAGGAAGTAGTTCTGGTGTGTCTCTATGGAGAGGAGCGACCTCTCTTATATAGGCACAGGAGAAGGATGCGAACAGGCTGCGGCGAGAGGTGAAGCAATGGAGGGAGACGAAACGAACAGGCAGCACGCGAAGAGGTGCACCGTTCGTATTCAGGCTCCACTACAGCAAAACGTTTCAGCTCCCGTGTGACCATTCGTATACCCGTCATGCATGGCAAAAATTTAGACATCGGCTCGTTCCCACAACCCGCGGCGCGTCGTGACGAGGCGTGGCGTGGCGAGGCGGGCGGCGGAGGAGGAGCACGCGTGGATGTCCCTCTTGTTCTCATGCTCATACATGTGGGGAAAAAACCTCACTTATAAATCCAACTCCCTCTAAACTAGCAATGTGGGACTAAACTTTAGTTCCACCTCTTATAAGAATTTCTGAAACTACTATTGGGCTAGGCCCAAAATAGACAAAATTCCAGCAATGCCCCACCAGATCCCAGAGGCACACAAAATTTGCCTTTGGTTCCAAAACACTGTTTATATACCGGTACTGAGGTGGAGACTGTTAAGTTGAACTTCCACCAAGAACTCTATATTACACTAGTAAGCAACTTGAACAGTGGACTATGCCTTGAACTGCAAGTTTTCTACGAATCTAGCTTCACATAAAGCCTTGACTGATACGTGGCTATGTGGAGCTTATGCGTCATACTCCGAGACCTTTCATGAGTTTACTAGAGAGAACTCTACTCTCATAGATTGCGACGTTTAACAATCAGACTCATATAGGTGCGTTCTTCAAAAGATGTTCTGCAGGACAACATCTCTGCTTCAAAGAGCCACTTAGAACACATTAAGATATACATCAACCTGCCATGAAGATTAGGAGAGTATTGCATCTTCATGGAGTGGTATTTTTAACAGTAAGGATACTCTCCTCCCAGTTGACCAACAACTTGTCTTCCACATCTAATTCACGGGATCACCGATCACAAAGAATAGGTTACCACTGTGAACAACTCATATTGTGGGTCTCATACCCATCTCCCTCGATGCATTATCTATCACATTACGTGATAGACCCTCAGTAAAAGGATCTGCCAGATTTTTAGACGTTTGGATATAATCCAATGCAATAACTCCGGAGTTTCTCATTTTTCTGACAGACTTTAACCTTCTCTAAACGTGTCTTGATGACTTCATGTTATCCTTTGAACTATTCACTTTCGTGATCACGGTTTGATTGTCGCAGTTCATAAGGATACCCGGTACAGGTTTCTCAACAACGGGCAAGTCATTCAAGAGCCGGCGAAGCCAATCTACTTCGACCGTGGCTGTATCTAGTGCTGCGAGTTCTGCTTCCATTGTTGACCTCGTTAAGATGGTCTGCTTGCAAGATTTCCAAGAAATAGCGCCACCTCCATGAGTGAATACATATCCGCTCGTGGCCTTTATCTCATCAGCATCTGAGATCCAGTTTGAGTCACTATACCCTTCAAGCACCTTTGGGTGTGCAGCGTAGTGAATTCCATAATTCGCAGTGCCTTTGAAATAATGCAAAACTCTCTCTAGAGCTTTCCAATGCACATCTCCTAGTTTTGAAACAAACCGAATGAGTTTGCTAACAGCAAAAGAGATGTCAGGTCTTGTAGCACTGGCTAAGTATATAAGCGAGCCAATAATCTGAGAATACTTCAATTGATCTCTAGCAATTCTTCGGTTCTTTCGAAGCAGGACGCTAGCATCATATGGTGTTGGAGAGGGCTTGCAGTCACTATAGCCAAAGCGACTCAAGATCTTTTCCACATAGTGAGATTGAAGCAATGTAATCCCACCATCATCATCTCTCAACAACTTGATGTTCAGAATGACATCAGCCACTCCTAAATCCTTCATCTCAAAACAACGAGATAAGAATTCCTTGACCTCCTTAATAACATTCAGATTTGTTCCAAAAATCAGTATGTCATCAACATACAATCAAAGCATAACTCCCTTGCCCCCACCATGGTGATAGTACACACATTTGTCAGCTTCGTTCACAACAAAGCCTGCAGCTGTTAAAGTTCTTTCGAACTTCTCATGCCACTGTTTGGGTGCTTGCTTGAGTCCATACAAAGACTTCAACAACTTGCACACTTTCCCTTCCTGACCATCTATTACAAACCCATATGGTTGTTCCATATAAATTTCCTCATCCAAGTATCAATTTAGGAAAGTAGTCTTAACATCCATTTGATGAACGAGAAGACCATGTGAGGCAGCTAGTGAAAGTAGAACTCGAATAGTGGTCAGTCGAGCCACTGGTGAGTAAGTATCAAAGAAGTCTTCACCTTCCTTTTGGGTATAACCCTTTGCCACGAGCCGAGTCTTGTACTTTTCAATAGTACCATCAGGCCTAAGCTTCTTCATGAATAACAATTTGCATCCTATAGGTTTGCACCCATAAGGATGGTCAGTTATCTCCCAAGTTTCATTCGCCAAGATGGAATCCATCTCGGTACGAACCGCTTCCTTCCAGTAGTCAGCATCTTCCGATGCATAGGCCTCCGAAATAGAACTGGGAGTGTCATCTATGAGATACACAAGAAAATCATCACCAAATGACTTTGCAGTCCTCTGTCTCTTGCTCCTAGTAGAAACTTCACTGTTTTCCTCCACATGACTTTCAAAGTGTTCCATCGAAATGGCCGGTTCGGTAATTGTAACTGGTTCCTGATTCGATGAACTAGGCATCTCCTGATTAGATGAGGTAGCCATATCCTTCATGGGAAAGATATCTTCAAAGAAAGTCGCATCATTCGACTCCATGATCATACCGACATGCATGTCAGGTACCTCAGATTTTACAACCAAGAATCTATAGCCAATGCTATGAAAAGCATATCCCAGGAAAACACAATCCACAGTTTTTGGTCCCAGCTTCTGCTTCTTTGGAATTGGCACATTGACTTTAGCCAAACAACCCCATGTTCGTAGATAAGAGAGCTTTAACCTTTTCTTCTCCCATTCCTCTAATGGAGTTATCTCTTTGTTCTTTGTGGGAACTCAGTTTAGGACATGACATGCTGTCAATATCGCCTCCCCGCACCATGCCTTGGAGAGACCCGATGTGTCTAACATGGCGTTAACCAAATCAGTTAGAGTACGGTTCTTTCTTTCGGCCACCCCATTTGACTGAGGTGAGTAGGGAGGCGTCCTCTCATGGATTATACCATGTTCCGCACAAAAAGCATCAAATTCATTGGAAAAATACTCTCCACCACGGTTGGAACTAAGCCTCTTGATTTTTCGATCAAGTTGGTTTTCCACTTCAGCTTTATAGATCTTGAAAAAGTTCAAAGCCTCATCCTTAGATTTCAGAAGATACACATGGCAGTATCTAGTGGAGTCGTCAATTAACGTCATGAAATATTTCTTTCCACCTTTTGTCAAAACACCATTCATTTCACATAGATCTGAATGTATAAGTTCTATTGGTGCAAGATTTCTTGTCTCCGCAGTCACGTGAGACTTACGAGGTTGCTTAGCTTGCACACACACTTGACACTTAGATCCCTTGACAGTGGTGAAACTAGGGATTAAGTTCAACTTTGCTAGTCACGACATGCAACCAAAGTTAACATGACAAAGACGTGAATGCCACACATTTGATTCACTATTGTTGCAAATATGATTAACAAATTTATTGCAAACGTCTGATAAGGATAAACGAAACAGGCCTCCTGACTCATAGCCTTTACCAACAAAGGTTCCATACTTGGATATTACAAATTTATTTGACTCAAAGACAAGCTTGTAGCCATCTCTACACAGAAGAGATCCGCTAACAAGATTTTTATTGACGGAGGGGACATAATGCACGTTCTTCAGCCGCACGATCTTCCCCGAAGTAAACTTCAGATCAACCGTGCCAACACCACAAACAGAAGCACTTGAACCGTTGCCCGTTAGCACGGTTGAAGTCCCTGCGGTCTGATAAGACGAAAACATGGAAATATCACCGAATAGATGCATATTAGCACCCGTGTCAATCAACCAATCAGGAGAATGACATACTAAAGAATAGTGGGAAATATACCATACCCAGCATCCTTCATGTCAATGTCTCCGATGACAACATTAGCGGTCTTGCCGCCTTTCCCAGGATGATGCTTGTCATAGCGATTAGGATAACTAGGAGCCCAATGATCAGGATATCCACACACATGACAAGCACCTTTCTTCTTGTCACTCTTCTTCTTGAAATTCGTGTGTTGTACAGCCTTGTTCTTCCCATCAAACTTTGCTTTACGATCAAGCTTGCCCTTGTTCTTGAACTTTTGGGACTGGAAGTTTTTCGTCTGTACCAGATTGGCACTAGATCCTCCCTCAATACCTCGAGCACGTGTGTCCTTGGCTCTCGCCTTTTCTTCCACATCAAGAGTACCAATGAGATCCGGGACAGAAAACTCCTGTCTTTTATGCTTCAGTAAGGTAGCAAAGTTCCTCCACGAAGGAGGAAGCTTAGTGATGATACCCCCGGCAACAAACTTGTCCGGTAGGATACAATTGAAGTGCTCAAGTTCTCTAGCAAATGACTGTATCTCATGAGCTTGCTCAACCACGGAGCACCCTTCAGTCATCCTGTAGTCATAGAATTGCTCCATGATGTACAGCTCAGTGCCAGCATCCGAGACCCCAAACTTGGCCTCGAGTGCATCCCACATATCTTTTCCATTATCAATTGACGCATAAGCATCAGCTATGTTCTCACCGAGAACACTCAAGAGAGTAGCCTTAAACAAAGTATCTATTTTGTGAAAAGCTTGTGCTTGTTGAGCATCAAGTTCTCCTTCGGGTCTACCAGGAGTGGCGTCATAGCAACTCATGGTTTGAAACCATAAGACTGCTCTCACGCGCCATCTCTTATAGTGGATACCCTCAAACATAGGAGGTCTCATGGAAGCAGCAAAACCATTCGAGGTAAATTGCCTATAATAAGGTTTTTGGATTGTTAGAAATATGAGCAATTTACCGAATGATTTTATTAACAGAAATAGTAGATAAAACATGACTAGTATAGCAGTGATAAAACAAGTCATGTGATTTGACAAAGTGAAGGTAAATAATATCTGCATATATGAGCTAGAACTGATCATCTCTCGAGCAGACAGTATATCAAGATGCATATATGAGGTAGATCCTAACATGTGTAGGGTAAACACTAGAAGAAAGAACTTGTTGGAAATATGCCCTAGAGGCGATGATAAATTAGTTATTATTATTATTATATTTTCTTCTTCATGATAATCGTTTATTATCCATGCTATAATTGTATTGATAGGAAACTTAGATACATGTGTGGGTACATAGACAACACCATGTCCCTAGTAAGCCTCTAGTCGACTAGCTCGTTGATCAATAGATGGTTACAGTTTCCTGACCATGGACATTGGATGCCGTTGATAACGGGATCACATCATTAGGAGAATGATGTAATGGACACGACCCAATCCTAAGCATAGCTCAAAGATCGTGTAGTTCGTTTAGCTAGAGCTTTTCCAAATGTCAAGTATCATTTCCTTAGACCATGATATTGTGCAACTCCTGGATACCGTAGGAGTGCTTTGGGTGTGCCAAACGTCACAACGTAACTGGGTGACTATAAAGGTGCACTATGGGTATCTCCGAAAGTGTCTGTTGGGTTGGCACGAATCGAGACTGGGATTTGTCACTCCGTATGACGGAGAGGTATCTCGGGACCCACTCGGTAATGCATCATCATAATGAGCTCAATGTGACCAAGTGTCTGGTCACGGGATCATGCATTACGGTACGAGTAAAGTGACTTGCTGGTAACGAGATTAAACGAGGTATTGGGATACCGATGATCAAATCTCACGCAAGTAACATACCGATTGAAAAAGGGAATTGTATACGGGATTGATTGAATCCTCGATATCATGGTTCATCCGATGAGATCATCGAGGAGCATGTGGGAGCCAACATGGGTATCTAGATCCCTCTATTGGTTATTGACCGGAGAGGCGTCTCGGTCATGTCTGCATGTCTCCCGAACCCGTAGGGTCTACACACTTAAGGTTCGGTGACGCTAGGGTTGTAGAGATATGAGTATGTTGTAACCCGAAAGTTGTTCGGAGTCCCGGATGAGATCCCGGACGTCACGAGGAGTTCCAGAATGGTCTGGAGGTAAAGAATTACATATAGGAAGTCAAGTTTTGGCCATCGGGAAAATTTCGAGGGTCACCGGTATTGTACCGGGACCACCGGAAGGGTCCCGGGGGTCCATCGGGTGGGGCCACCTATCCCGGAGGGCCCCATGGGCTGAAGTGGGAGGGGGAACCAACGACTGGTGGGCTGGTGCACCCCCCCTTGCCCCCCTGCGCCTAGGGTTGGAAACCCTAGGGGTGGGGGCGCCTCCACTTGGCTTGGGGGGCAAGCCACCCCCCTTGGCCGCCGCCTCCCTTGGAGATTGGATCTCCTAGGGCCGGCGCCCCCCTAGGGGCCCTATATAAAGAGGGGGGGATGGAGGGCAGCCGCACCCATGCTCTTGGCGCCTCCCTCTTCCCCTGCTACACCTCTCCCTCTCGTAGAAGCTTGGCGAAGCCCTGCCGAGATCGCTGCTGCATCCACCACCACACTGTTGTGCTGCTGGATCTTCATGAACCTCTCCTTCCCCCTTGCTGTATCAAGAAGGAGGATAGGTCTTCCTCAACCATACGTGTGTTGAACGCGGAGGTGCTGTCCGTTCAGCACTAGGATCATCGGTGATTTGGATCACGACGAGTACGACTCCCTCAACCCCGTTCTCTTGAACGCTTCCGCGCGTGATCTACAAGGGTATGTAGATGCACTCCTCTCTCTCGTTGCTAGATGAACTCATAGATTGAACTTGGTGAAGCATAGAATATTTTTATTTTCTGCAACGTTACCCAACAGTGGCATCATGAGCTAGGTCTATGCGTAGTTCTCTTTGCACGAGTAGAACACAAATTTGTTGTGGGCGTAGATGTTATCAACTTTCTTGCCACTACTAGTCTTATTTTGCTTCAGCGGTATCGTGGGATGAAGCGGCCCGGACCGACCTTACACGTACGCTTACGTGAGACAGGTTCCACCGACTGACATGCACTAGTTTCATAAGGTGGCTAGCGGGTGTCTGTCTCTCCCACTTTAGTTGGAGCGGATTCGATGAAAAGGGTCCTTATGAAGGGTAAATAGAAGTTGGCAAATCACGTTGTGGCTTTTACGTAGGTAAGAAAATGTTTTTTTCTAGAACCCTATTGCAGCCACGTAAAACATGCAACAACAATTAGAGGACATCTAACTTGTTTTTGCAGCATATGATTTGTGATGTGATATGGCCAAAAGTTGTGATGAATGATGAATGATATATATGTGATGTATGAGATCATGTTATTGTAATAGGAATCAGGACTTGCATGTCGATGAGTATGACAACCAGTAGGAGCCATAGGAGTTGTCTTAATTATTGTATGACATGTGTGCCAATGATTTAACGGCATGTAATTGCTTTACTTTATTGCTAAACCGTTAGCCATAGTAGTAGAAGTAATAGTTGGCGAGCAACTTCATGGAGACACGATGATGGAGATCATGATGATGGAGATCATGGTGTCATGCCGGTGACGAAGATGATCATGGAGCCCCGAAGATGGAGATCAAAGGAGATATATGATATTGGCCATATCATGTCACTATTTGATTGCATGTGATGTTTATCATGTTTTTGCATCTTGTTTACTTAGAACGACGGTAGTAAATAAGATGATCCCTCATAATAATTTCAAGAAAGTGTTCCCCCTAACTGTGCGCCTTTGCGAAAGTTCATTGTTTCGAAGCACCACGTGATGATCGGGTGTGATAGATTCTAACGTTCACATACAACGGCTGTAAGACAGATTTACACATGCATAAACACTTAGGTTAACTTGACGAGCCTAGCATGTACAGACATGGCCTCGGAACACAAGATACCGAAAGGTCAAACATGAGTCGTATGGATGATACGATCAACATGGAGATGTTCACCGATGATGACTAGTGCGTCTCACGTGATGATCGTACACGGCCTAGTCGACTCGGATCATGTATCACTTAGATGACTAGAGGGATGTCTAATCTCAGTGGGAGTTCATTAAATAATTTGATTAGATGAACTTAATTATCATGAACTTAGTCTAAAAACCTTTGCAAAAATGTCTTGTAGATCAAATGGCCAATGCTCATGTCCACCTCAACTTCAACGCGTTCCTAGAGAAAACCAAGCTGAAAGATGATGGCAGCAACTATACGGACTGGGTCCAGAACCTGAGGATCATCCTCATAGCTGCAAAGAAAGATTATGTCTTAGAAGCACCGCTAGGTGAAGCACCCATCCCAGAGAACCAAGAGGTTATGAACGCTTGGCAGTCTCGTGCTGATGATTACTCCCTCGTTCAGTGCGGCATGCTTTACAGCTTAGAACCGGGGCTCCAAAAGCGTTTTGAGCAACACGGAGCATATGAGATGTTTGAAGAGCTGAAAATGGTTTTCCAAGCTCATGCCCGGGTCGAGAGATATGAAGTCTCCGACAAGTTCTTCAGTTGTAAGATGGAGGAAAATAATTCTGTCAGTGAGCACATACTCAAAATGTCTGGGTTGCACAACCTCTTGACTCAGCTGGGAGTTAATCTCCCGGATGACGCGGTCATTGACAGAATCCTTCCGTCGCTTCCACCGAGCTACAAGAGCTTTGTGATGAACTTCAATATGGAAGGTATGGAAAAGACCATTCCTGAGGTATATTCAATGCTGAAATCAGCGGAGGTAGAGATCAAAAAGGAACATCAAGTTTTGATGGTGAATAAAACCACTAAGTTCAAGAAAGGCAAGGGTAAGAAGAACTTCAAGAAGGACGGAAAGGGAGTTGCCGCGCCCGGTAAGCCAGTTGCCGGGAAGAAGTCAAAGAATGGACCCAAGCCTGAAACTGAGTGCTTTTATTGCAAGGGAAGCGGACACTAGAAGCGGAACTGCCCCAAATACTTAGCGGACAAGAAGGCCGACAACACCAAAGGTATATATGATATACATGTAATTGATGTGTACCTTACCAGTACTTGTAGTAGCTCCTGGGTATTTGATACCGGTGCGGTTGCTCATATTTGTAACTCAAAGCAGGAGCTGCCGAATAAGCGGAGACTGGCGAAGGACGAGGTGACGATGCGCATCGGGAATGGTTCCAAGGTCGATGTGATCGCCGTCGGCATGCTACCTCTACATTTACCTACGGGATTAGTTTTAAACCTCAATAATTGTTATTTAGTACCAGCTTTGAGCATGAACATTGTATCTGGATTTCGTTTAATACGAGATGGCTACTCATTTAAATCCGAGCATAATGGTTGTTCTATTTATATGAGAGATATGTTTTATGGTCATGCCCCGATGGTCAATGGTTTATTCTTAATGAATCCTGAACGTGATGTTACACATATTCATAGTGTGAATACAAAAAGATGTAAAGTTGATAACGATAGTCCCACATACTTCTGGCACTGCCGCCTTGGTCACATTGGTGTCAAGCGCATGAAGAAGCTCCATGCTGATGGAATTTTAGAGTCTCTTGATTGTGAATCATTTGACACATGCGAACCATGCCTCATGGGCAAAATGACCAAGACTCCGTTCTCCGGAACAATGGAGCGAGCAACCAACTTATTGGAAATCATACATACTGATGTGTGCGGTCCAATGAGCGTTGAGGCTCGCGGAGGATATTGTTATGTTCTCACTCTCACTGATGACTTGAGTAGATATGGGTATGTCTACTTGATGAAACACAAGTCTGAGACCTTTGAAAAGTTCAAGGAATTTCAGAATGAGGTAGAGAATCAACGTGACCGAAAGATAAAGTTCTTACGATCAGATCATGGAGGAGAATATTTAAGTCACGAATTTCGTACACACTTAAGGAAATGTGGAATCATTTCACAACTCACGCCGCCTCGAGCACCTCAGCGTAATGGTGTGTCCGAACATCGTAATCGCATTTTATTGGATATGGTGCGATCTATGATGTCTCTTACCGATTTACCGCTATCTTTTTGGTGATACGCTCTAGAGACAGCTACATTCACTTTAAATAGGGCACCGTTTAAATCCGTTGAGACGACACCGTATGAACTATGGTTTGGGAAGAAACCTAAGCTATCGTTTCTAAAAGTTTGGGGATGCGATGCTATGTCAAGAAACATCAACCTGAAAAGCTCGAACCCAAGTCAAAAAAATGCGTCTTCATAGGATACCCTAAGGAAACCATTGGGTATACCTTCTACCTCAGATCCGAAGGCAAGATCTTTGTTGCCAAGAACGGGTCCTTTCTGGAGAAAGAGTTTCTCTCGAGAGAAGTAAGTGGGAAGAAAGTGGAACTTGATGAAGTACTACCTCTTGAACCGGTAAGTAGCGCAGCTCAGGAAGATGTTCCTGTGGTGCCAGCACCAACTGAATAGGAAGTTAATGATGATGATCAAGGTACTTCGGATCAAGTTACTACTGAACTTCGTAGGTCCACAAGGACACGTTACACACCAGAGTGGTATGGCAACCCTGTCCTGGAAATCATGTTGTTAGACAACGGTGAACCTTCGAACTATGAAGAAGCAATGTCGGGCCCACATTCCAACAAATGGCTTGAAGCCATGCAATCCGAGATAGGATCCATGTATGAAAAGAAGTATGGACTTTGACCGACTTGCTCGATGATCAGCGAGCGATAGAAAACAAATGGATCTTTAAGAAGAAGACGGACGCGGATGGTAATGTTACCATCTATAAAGCTCGACTTGTCGCTAAGGGTTATCGACAAGTTCAAGGGGTTGACTATGATGAGACATTCTCTCCTGTAGCGAAGCTAAAGTCCGTCTGAATCATGTTAGCAATTGCCACATACAATGATTATGAGATATGGCAAATGGACGTCAAAACCACATTCCTTAATGACTATCTTAAGGAAGAACTGTATATGATGCAGCCGGAAGGTTTTGTCGATCCCGAGAATGCTAACAAGGTATGCAAGCTCCAGCGATCCATTTATGGGCTGGTGCAAGCATCTCGGAGTTGGAACATTCGCTTTGATGAGATGATCAAAGCGTTTGGGTTTATGCAGACTTATGGAGAAGCGTGCGTTTACAAGAAAGTGAGTGGGAGCTCTGTAGCATTTCTCATATTATATGTAGATGACATACTTTTGATGGGAAATGATATAGAACTTTAGGACAACATTAAGGCATACTTGAATAAGTGTTTTTCAATGAAGGACCTTGGAGAAGCTGCATACATACTAGGCATCAAGATCTATAGGGATAGATCGAGACGCCTCATAGGTCTTTCACAGAGCACATACCTTGATAAGATATTGAAGAAGTTCAATATGGATCAGTCCAAGAAAGGGTTCTTCCCTGTATTGCCAGGTGTGAGATTGAGCTCGGCTCAATGCCCGACCATGGCAGAAGATAGAGAAAAGATGAGTGTCATCCCCTATGCCTCAGCGATAGGGTCTATTATGTATGCCATGCTGTGTACCAGACCTGATGTAAACCTTGCCGTAAGTTTGGTAGGAAGGTACCAAAGTAATCCCGGCATGGAACACCGGATAGCAGTCAAGAACATCCTAAAGTACCTGAAAAGGACTAAGGATATGTTTCTTGTTTATGGAGGTGACGAAGAGCTCTTCGTAAAGGGTTACGTCGACGCTAGCTTCGACACAGATCTGGATGACTCTAAGTCACAAACCGGATATGTGTATATTTTGAATGGTGGGGCAGTAAGCTGGTGCAGTTGCAAGCAAAGCGTCGTGGCGGGATCTACATGTGAAGCAGAATACATGGCAGCCTCGGAGGCAGCGCATCAAGCAATCTGGGTGAAGGAGTTCATCACCGACCTAGGAGTCATACCCAATGCGTCGGGGCCGATCGCACTCTTCTGTGACAACACTGGAGCTATTGCACTTGCCAAGGAGCCCAGGTTTCACAAGAAGACCAGGCACATCAAGCGTCGCTTCAACTCCATTTGTGAAAATGTTCAAGATGGAGACATAGATATTTGTAAAGTACATACGGACCTGAATGTAGCAGATCCGTTGACTAAACCTCTCCCTAGAGCAAAACATGATCAACACCAGAACTCTATGGGTGTCCAATTCATCACAATATAATTAGACTATTAACTCTAGTGCAAGTGGGAGACTGTTGGAAATATGCCCTAGAGGAAATAATAAAATGGTTATTATTATATTTCTTTGTTCATGATAATTGTTTGTTATTTATGCTATAATTGTGTTATCCGGAAATCGTAATACACGTGTGAATACATAGACCACAACATGTCCCTAGTGAGCCTCTAGTTGACTAGCTCGTTGATCATCAGATAGTCATGGTTTCCTGACTATGGACATTGTATGTCATTGATAACGGGATCACATTATTAGGAGAATGATGTGATGGACAAGACCCAATCCTAAGCATAGCTCAAAGATCATGTTGTTCGTTTAGCTAGAGGTTTTCCAAATGTCTAGTATCATTTCCTTAGACCATGAGATTGTGCAACTCCCGGATACTGTAGGAGTGCTTTGGGTGTGCCAAATGTCACAACGTAACTGGGTGACTATAAAGGTGCACTACGGGTATCTCTGAAAGTGTCTGTTTGGTTGGCACGAATCGAGACTGGGATTTGTCACTCCGTATGACGGGGAGGTATCTCTGGGCCCACTCGGTAATGCATCATCATAATGACCTCAATGTGACCAAGTGTCTGGTCACGGGATCAAGCATTACGGTATGAGTAAAGTGACTTGCTGGTAACGAGATTAAACGAGGTACTGGGATACCGATGATCGAATCTTGGGCAAGTAACGTACCGATTGACAAAGGGAATTGTATACGGGATTGATTGAATCCTCGACATCAAGGTTCTTCTGATGAGATCATCGAGGAGCATGTGGGAGCCAACATGGGTATCCAGATCCCGTTGTTGGTTATTGACTGGAGAGGCGTCTCGGTCATGTCTGCATGTCTCCCGAACCCGTAGGGTCTACACACTTAAGGCTCGGTGACGCTAGGGTTGTAGAGATGTGAGTATGCAGTAACCTTGAAGTTGTTCGGAGTCCCGTATGAGATCCCGGATGTCACGAGGAGTTCCGGAATGGTCCGGAGGTAAAGAATTATATATAGGAAGTCAAGTTTCGGCCATCGGGAAAGTTTCGGGGGTCACCGGTATTGTACCGGGACCACCGGAAGGGTCCCGGGGGTCCACGGGGTGGGGCCACCTATCCCGGAGGGGCCCATGGGCTGAAGTGGGAGGGGAACCAACGACTGGTGGGCTGGTGCGCCCCTCCTTGCCCCCCCTGCGCCTAGGGTTGGAAACCCTTGGGGTGGGGGCGCCTCCACTTGGCTTGGGGGGCAAGCCACCCTCCTTGGCCGCCGCCCCCCTTGGAGATTGGATCTCCTAGGGCCGGCACCCCCCTAGGGGCCCTATATAAAGAGGGGGAGAGGGAGGGCAGCCGCACCCATGCTCTTGGCGCCTCCCTCTTCCCCTGCTACACCTCTCCCTCTCGTAGAAGCTTGGCGAAGCCCTGCCGAGATCGCTGCTGCATCCACCACCACACTGTCGTGCTGCTGGATCTTCATCAACCTCTCCTTCCCCCTTTCTGGATCAAGAAGGAGGAGACGTCTTCCTCAACCGTACGTGTGTTGAACGCGGAGGTGCTGTCCGTTCAGCACTAGGATCATCGTGATTTGGATCACGACGAGTACGACTCCGTCACCCCCGTTCTCTTGAACGCTTCCGCATGCGATCTACAAGGGTATGTAGATGCACTCCTCTCTCTCCTTGCTAGATGAACTCATAGATTGTTCTTGGTGAAGCATAGAAAATTTTTATTTTCTGCAACGTTACCCAACATATACGTGGTTACCGAATGTTGTTCGGAGTCCCGTATGAGATCTCAGACGTCGCGAGAAGTTCCGGAATGATCTGGAGGTAAAGATTTATATATGGGAAGTCCTGTTTTGGTCAACGGAAGAGTTTCGGGTGCTATCGGTAACGTACCGGGACCACCGGGAGGGTCCCGCGGGTCCACCAGGTGGGGCCACCGGCCCCAGAGAGTTGCATGGGCCAAGTGTTGGGGAACGTAGCAGAAAATCAAAAAAATTCCTACGTGTCACCAAGATCTATCTATGGAGAAACCAGCAATGAGGGGAAGGAGAGTGCATCTACATACCCTTGTAGATCGCTAAGCGGAAGCGTTCAAGAGAACGGGGTTGAAGGAGTCGTACTCGTCATGATCCAAATCACCGGAGACCCTAGTGCCGAATGGACGGCACCTCCGCGTTCAACACACGTACAGCTCGGTGACGTCTCCCACGCTTTGATCCAGCAAGGAGAGAGGGAGAGGTTGAGGAAGACTGTGACGCCCCCGTTTCAATCGTACACTAGTCATACACGCAAACGTGTACGATCAAGATCAGGGACTCACGGGAAGATATCACAACACAACTCAAAAAATAAAATAAGTAATACAAGTAACATATTACAAGACAGGGGCCTCGAGGGCTCGAATACAAGTGCTCGATCATAGACGAGTCAGCGGAAGCAACAATATCTGAGTACAGACATAAGTAAACAAGTTGCCATAAGATGGCTAGCACAAACTAGGATACAGATCGAAAGAGGCGCAGGCCTCCTGCCTGGGATCCTCCTAACTACTCCTGGTCGTCGTCAGCGGGCTGCATGTAGTAGTAGGCACCTCCAGAGTAGTAGTCGTCATCGACGGTGGCGTCTGGATCCTGGGCTCCAGCGTCTGGTTGCAGCATCCGAGAAGAAGAGGAAAACGAGGGAAAAGAGGGAGCAAAGCAACCATGAGTACTCATCCAAAGTACTCGCAAGCAAGGAACTACACTACATATGCATGGGTATATGTGTAAAGAGGCAATATCGATGGACTGAACTGGAGAATGCCAGAATAAGAGGGGGATAGCTAGTCCTATTGAAGACTACGCTTCTGGCAGCCTCCGTCTTGTAGCATGTAGACGAGAGTAGACTGAAGTCCTCCAAGTAGCATCTCCAAGTAGCATCGCATAGCATAATCCTACCCGGCGATCCTCCCCTCGTCGCCCTGTTAGAGAGCGATCACCGGGTTGTATCTGGCACTTGGAAGGGTGTGTTTTATTAAGTATCCGGTTCTAGTTGTCAGAAGGTCAAGGTACAACTCCAAGTCATCCTGTTATCGAAGATCACGGCTATTCGAATAGATTAACTTCCCTGCAGGGGTGCACCACATAACCCAACACGCTCAATCCCATTTGGTCGGACACACTTTCCTGGGTCATGCCCGGCCTTGGAAGTTCAACACGTCGCAGCCCCACCTAGGCCTAACAGAGAGGTCAGCACGCCGGTCTTACTCCTATGGCGCAGGGGTCTGGGCCCATCGCCCATTGCACAACTGCACGTTGCGTGGGCGGCCTAAAGAAGAACTAGCCCCCTTAATACAAGAGCAGGCTTACCTTCCAATCCGGCGCGCGCCGCTCAATCACTGACGTCTAGAAGGCTTCGGCTGATACCACGACGTCGAGTGCCCATATCTTTCCCGCGTAGTTGGTTAGTGCGTATAGGCCAGTAGCCAGACTCAGATCAAATACCAAGATCTCGTTAAGCGTGTTAAGTATCCACGAACGCCGAACAGGGCCTGGCCCACCTGTCTCCTAGGTGGTCTCAACCTGCCCTGTCGTTCCGCCACAAAGTAACAGTCGGGGGCCGTCGGGAACCCAGGCCCACCTCTACCGGGATGGAGCCACCTGTCCTTTCAGCCCCCTTATCCGAATCACTTGCGGGTACTCAACGAGCTGACCCGACTTTAGTCACCATCTGTAGTATGTATATATGTATAGTATATACCCGTGATCACCTCCCGAGTGATCACGGCCCAATAGTATAGCAAGGCAGACTGACAAGAATGTAGGGCCAATGATGATAAACTAGCATCCTGTACTAAGTATTTAGGATTGTAGGTAAGGTATCAACAGATGTAGAAACAATGTCAGGCTATGCATCAGAATAGGATTAACGGAAAGAAGTAACATGCTACACTACTCTAATACAAGCAGTATAGAGGAGAATAGGCGATATATGGTGATCAAGGGGGGGGGGGCTTGCCTGGTTGCTCTGGCAAGAGAGAGGGGTCGTCAACTCCATAGTCGAACTGGGCAGCAGCAGCGTCAGTCTCGTAGTCTACCGGAGAGAAGAGGGGGAAGAAACAGTAAATACGGAGCACACAAGGCATCACAAAACATAACATGGCAATACGCGGTGCTAGGGGTGACCTAACACGGTAGGAGGTGATACCGGCGAAGGTTGGAAACATCCGGGAAAGTTTTCCCGGTTCCGGACCTGTGTGAGACAGGTGACCGGAGGGGGAAGGTTCCATGTTCAGCATGCTAGAGGCATGTGACAGATGAACGGACTGCGTATTCGGATTCGTCACGTTTTTCTGAGCAACTTTCATGTAGAAAACATTTCCATCCGAGTTACGGTTTATTTTCAATGATTATTCAAAGATTAAACCATTTTGTAGAATTATTTAAATGAACAGAAAATGAATTATGACGTCAGCAGGGTGTCAGCAAGACATCAGCAAGTCAACAGACTCGCTGACTGGTCAAACTGGCCAGTGGGTCCCACTTGGCAGAGACAAAAGGCCTTAATAGAGTTTATTTTAATTAAACAAGGTTAAATAAATGCGTGGGCCCCGGGTGTCAGCGGCTGGTTAGGTTAATTAAACATTTTAAATTACACTGAAGTTAATTAGTGAGTGGGGCCCGCTTGTCATTGACAAGGGATGCCCAGTCAGCAAAGTTGACTGAGTCAACTTAGTCAATAGGGGCCCGCGGGGCCCGCTGGCAGTGACCCAGGGGGTGGCCCCAGGCCGGCCACATCGGCGGGCGGCGTTGACGCGCCGGCGGCGACCTCCAAGACGGCGGCGCGGCACGGGACCTCGCCGGAAACGCGCCACAGGGCACGGCTGAGGGTGTTTGGGGGCTCTACGGGACGGGCGCGATGCGCCGCGTCCGATGGTGGCCGTGGTTGGCACGGGGGTGGCCGGAGTCGACCGTTACGACGAGGTGCGGTGGCGGTGGTTACGGGCGAGGTTGGTTACGTCGCCTCGGGGCACGGCGAGGCTTGCAGTTGGGCTCGTTAACCTCCTGGTGATCCCAGGAGCGCGTCTGTGTCACCGGTTCGAGCGGAGGAGGTTGATTACGACCTCCCGGATGGCAACGGCGGACGGCAGAGCTACGGCCATGTATCGGCGGCTACGGGCTCCAAAACAAGCGGGGCAGAGAGGGGTTTCGAGAGGGAGCTCACCGAGAGCGCTCAAGAAGGCCCGGCGAGGTCACGAAGCGTAAAGGGGGCGACGAATCGACGGCGAGCTCCGATGGCCGGAGGTAGAAGACAATGTGGATCCGGCGATGGAGAGGCGCAGAGCTCGAATGAGTCCTCGTAGAGGACGTAGTGGACGACGGCGCATCTCCTAGGCGCGGTCTCGGGGCATGGGGTGACAGTGGCCGCGAGATCGACGAAGGCCATGGCGACAATGCTTCGGGCTCGTGCGGGGAAGGAGAGAGTGGCGCGAGGGGTGATGGGAGAGTGAGCTAGGGTTCGACGAGGGGCGCTCGGGTGCGTCAAGTAAGCGCCATGGAGGAAGGCGGATGGTTGCCACGGCGACAAGCCTCGGCCACAGCCAGGGGATCTCTGCCACGATCCCCCCCTGTGAACAGGAGGAAGGGGACGGTAGCTAGATGGGCCGGCCTGGTTGGCCTGGTGGCCAGCTGGGCCGAAGCCCACTGAGGGGGGGGGTTCCTTTTCCTTTTTCTTGTTTTGTTTTCTTTTAGTTCATAATTATTTTGGTTTTAATTAAATACCAAAGTGGCACCTAAATTGATGTTCATATTATGTCACAACCACAAAAGGTTTCAACCCAAAATAATATAGTTTAATATTTTACAAAATATAAAAGGCATTTAATTAATGGTTTTAACTACTGATTTAATTAGTTTAGTGCATTTAAGCATTTTATAAAGTCTTGGTTTCTCCACCAATATCACTTCCAAATTATTTGTCACAATAAGAACATTTTAGTTTTGACTTTTGAAAACTTTAATTGTTTGACTTGTTTTTGAATTTGGATTTTGAATCGGTTTTGAACTAACACAAGATTAGCAACAGTAATGAAGGTGACGTGGCTTCATTAGTAGAGGTTCCCTGTAGCTTAATTACCCGGGCATCACAATTCTCCTCCACTACAAGAAATCTCGTCCCAAGATTTAAGAGGGGAGTAAGGGGGCAAAGGATTGGATTACAGAAATTCTAATGAATCTTCTCGGCTTTGGTTGCTCTTCTCGAAGAGGTCGATCCATTACATTGATGTCTTCATTTTTCTGCTTCAGGACATCATGATGAAGTCATCATTTTCTTCGGGAACTCCAACGTACTTATGAATAGGTAAGGGATAGCTCAGCTACAACAGAGTGCTTATGAGGGAAACAATCTGGGGTTAACCCATGAATGAGCATAAGATTATCTCTCGAGCTGAACATTTAAAATACAACGAGAGTAAGGTACGAAGGTACAATAAGAGATTCCAAGCGGATAGATAGTTGCTCAAAGTCTGAACCAGAGTGAGAAAGGGGCTCGGAGCAGCGAGAGTAAGTATTGCGTTTGATACCAGAATAGAGCACTAGGAGGGTGGCCCGTGAATTAAATACGAAGCCAAGCGCGAGGAGTAAGTTTGGGAACAGGGGGGTATAGGAGAGTCAGGTTTCGATCCAGTGGACCTGTGGGTTATGGGCCCACCATGTGGGTTAAGAGTAGGAAGGGCGATTACGTCTTGCATGATCATGTAAGCAAGGCATGTCAGAGGTTAGCTTGTCAGTCATATGTCAGTAACAACGTTGGTACCAAGGGCGAGGGACGAAGAGAACCATTTTCCTGCTCGTTGAACGAGGCGGACCAATAGGCAAAGTTCTCGTCCGTCGATGGCTGCCGAAATGTCATCAACATTAGTAACAGGGTTTTACTGACGGAATTGTGCACCGAGGTGTTTACATAAGCAGTGAATCATTACTACTTAGATTATATAGATCACAAGAGAGGTCAAACAAACCCATGGAAAGGAAAAGTGATTATCAGGTTTAAACAGAACAATGGAAAGAAAAATGTGTTTAAACACATATTTCAAGGGTATATCCTTACCAAGGACAAGTAGAGCATGATATCCATGACAGGATATAACGTAGAAAACCATTTAGGTTGGGGAAGAGGAAGTTCATGACATTACCCGAACAATGGTGTCTGAATAATTGATAAAGGAAATTTAGCATGGCGCTTCAAATGTTCTTATCGATGATCAGAGTACCACCGACATGCTTCGAGATAGCATTGACATGGTCTTCAAGCAAAGGTCGGACTTTGTATTCACAATGGATCCATCAGGAACATCTTATAGAATAAGTCTTACAATTTCCTTATGGAAGAATGGCTAACCTTACTGAAAAGAGGGGGTATTATAACAATGGGTTCCCCAGCCAGGTGTGCTAGGCATGACATCACCTTACCGGGTCATATAAAGACCAATGTTAAAACTCCTGGAAATATGTTCAAACCATCATATCTGACCCGAGATTTGGATCTGATTGGTGTCAGGATACCTCAGACTCATGATGCCTGAGAAGGAAGCGTGCAACTCAATTTGACGTGATGGAGTTGCAAGATTCTCGGGAAATAAACTATGGAAGCAAGTTCTGAATCATGAGTTCATCATTAAACCAAGGAGAGGGTGAGGTGGCTGATGAACTCAGCGACAATTCATTGGGATTTCCAAAAGATGGATTTCCACAATTAGGTGAACAAGGAGATAACATTTTTCAGATCAAATGATATAATGAGGTATGCTCGAGGAAAACATACACAATTAAACATTGGTTGAAAGGTGCACCTGAAATATGGGTTGGGTTGGACGACCAATGTTAGAATGGTGATTCAATAATCAATAGTCCAAGAATGAACAACCGACCATTAACTTCAAAGCAATAGGGTTGCTAGAAGGGCAGAATTCAAACAGCACCGTTCACTTGTTGGTACACCGGTTGGAATCAACACGAGGACCAAGAAAGAATGGTGATGGTGGGAAGCATCACTGTATCACAAATTCTTGAGAGGTGGTGTAATCCTCACAACATTGATGACATAAGAGATGGTAATGTTCCGAGTAAAGAAGAACAATTGCTGGATGGCAGGGAACTCAAGGTACAACACCAAATACGAACAAGCTGTGTTGGTGGGAAGGCAATAAAGTGGTTGATGATAATAAAATTCATCGAGGGCAAGGATGGTATTTCCCATCATGAATTCAATTGATATCCTAGAAGAGCTCAAAATCTTGATGATGATCACGACACAATTGTCGAGAGATTTCATGAAGGTGTAACCGATCGGCGATCACATCAAGTCAAAGGAATGATGAAGCAAAAGGTTATTGGAGCCACGGGTACGTCACAAACTCCAAACCAAGTTTGCTGTTCAAGGCGAAATGACAAGATGAGGAAAATCAATGTAAGCTCAGCTCATCGTCGAAAATTGTGCTCCGAGAAGAAGGACCAGGTAGCACAGTTAAAATCAACACGAATAGATATAGCAGAGCAGGCTAGGAATGACATGATCGGGTACAAACTCGTACTTAAAGAAGATTACTGAAGAGTTGATGAGCCGTAGTGCGGACTCGGTTCAGTTATCGGTGTCTTTTGAGTTTTTAATAACTCAGAGCTCGTGAAAAATTGGAATCCGTCAGAATGTAGTACTTGATGAAGAACTCATAAGAGGTTATGCAGTTCCATGATAATCTCGAGATACCAGGGGGTAATACTCGACGACAGATCAAAGTAGAGGTTGGACTGGGTATTGCTCTGCAGAAGACAAGTGCTTCAACTTGCACGAGAAATGGTATTTAAAGGAGAACATGGTCGGAACCATGATTGAAAAAGGCCAGATCCCAAATATAAGATGAACTTATACCAAGGGAAAAATTAATTTTAAAAGAAGCTTCGATGAGAAGATCTACATCGTGTCTATGGGCATGAACACAAAGTTCAAGGTCGACTCCCACTTCTTCAATGCATAACCATCCATTCACCTCTCGTATTTCAAAAATGACATTAGTTGTTGAAAGTTTTACCTGGTGCAATACTAGATAAGTATGACCCGTGGAATCTTTCGGGTTCACACGGATTAGGGAACGCGTAGGTTCAACCCATCAGGGCATCTAGGAATATATACCACAAACTTTGGACTAAAGAACTCAAGCTCGGGAGCAGAGCATGGTTGACAAAAGCAGGGGATACAATTTACCAAAGGCCTTATGTACCTGAGGAAAAGCTCACAAGGTTAATGAACACGAAGGACGGTGTCGGACAAAATCAAACAAAGGACCTGGCAGTCCCTAAGGGATTTGATGTGAGCATCGGTACTCAACCGGAAGAAGAAAGAATGCAAGTGCAACGGTTATGGAATCATCTGAATAATTCAAAGCTTAAATGCAAAGGAATTATGATTCCAAATCGAAGGATCGGAAGCAGACGCTCTGATTAAGGATGGATAAGCTGAATAGACTTAGGGGTACAACCGACGGCAATTGATTGGTCGAGAACCAGCTCATGTTCAAAAATGGCGTCTGAGCCGGAAGGATAAGTTCTAATTGCGACTGACGATTGCGAACATTCGCATCATATTCAATCAACGGTCTCAAAATGATAGTGCAAAGGATGTCAATGAATAATGCTAGGCATTTGGATTTAACCATAATGCAGGCAGACAAGAATTTCTAGAGCCATAGGCTGCAGAGGATTCTTGAAAAAATCGGATAATATTTCGAAGAATTTTGTGAAACACCTGAACAACTAGGGAGAAACAAATCCTCGGTAAGTGCGATGATTAATTTGTAGGTGTATTCCGGCGACAAGGAACTGCAAGGCAGTAGGCACAAAGTATTCTCGGAACAATAGAGAAAACTTCGGGGTATCTTGTAATAACAAGATCAATGGGGGATGATCATATGAATGGCAAGTGTAAGTAGTTATCCATAAGGATTTATCGATGGTCAGGAATAGCAAAAGTGGTGGGCACAAAGTCTCGAGAGAATATCGAAGAGTATCTTCGGAATCTTCTGGTGAAGCAGGCCATCATCTAGAATGAAGGGGCTCTCCGGGAGAATATATTGACGAGAACGTAGAGTTAGAGTTAGCAAAACCATTTAACCCGAATAGAAGAGAGATCAGAGTTCCAGAGTAAAGGCGAGGAATAAAAGATCCTAATACCACCCAAATGGCGACGTGGGCCCGTAAGCCACACAGCCATGTTAGTAAAAGTTTTGCAATGACTAGACTCAACTTCGTCCAAGGAGTTGGAAAGAGGGATTCCTACAGGCAGTTGGCTCTGATACCAACTTGTGACGCCCCCGTTTCAATCATACACTAGTCATACACGCAAACGTGTACGATCAAGATCAGGGACTCACGGGAAGATATCACAACACAACTCTAAAAATAAAATAAGTCATACAAGCAACATATTACAAGCCAGGGACCTCGAGGGCTCGAATACAAGTGCTCGATCATAGACGAGTCAGCGGAAGCAACAATATCTGAGTACAGACATAAGTAAACAAGTTGCCATAAGATGGCTAGCACAAACTAGGATACAGATCGAAAGAGGCGCAGGCCTCCTGCCTGGGATCCTCCTAACTACTCCTGGTCGTCGTCAGCAGGCTGCACGTAGTAGTAGGCACCTCCAGAGTAGTAGTCGTCATCGACAGTGGTGTCTGGATCCTGGGCTCCAACATCTGGTTGCAGCATCCGAGAAGAAGAGGAAAACGAGGGAAAAGAGGGAGCAAAGCAACCGTGAGTACTCATCCAAAGTACTCGCAAGCAAGGAACTACACCACATATGCATGGGTATATGTGTAAAGAGGCAATATCGATGGACTAAACTGCAGAATGCCAGAATAAGAGGGGGATAGCTAGTCCTATCGAAGACTACGCTTCTGGCAGCCTCCGTCTTGCAGCATGTAGAAGAGAGTAGACTGAAGTCCTCCAAGTAGCATCTCCAAGTAGCATCGCATAGCATAATCCTACCCGGCGATCCTCCCCTCGTCGCCCTGTCACAGAGCGATCAGCGGGTTGTATCTGGCACTTGGAAGGGTGTGTTTTATTAAGTATCCGGTTCTAGTTGTCATAAGGTCAAGGTACAACTCAAAGTCGTCCTGTTACTGAAGATCACGGCTATTCGAATAGATTAACTTCCCTGCAGGGGTGCACCACATAACCCAACACGCTCGATGCCATTTGGCCGGACACACTTTCCTGGGTCATGCCCGGCCTCGGAAGATCAACACGTCGCAGCCCCACCTAGGCCTAACAGAGAGGTCAGCACGCCGGTCTAACTCCTACGGCACAGGGGTCTGGGCCCATCGGACATTGCACACCTGCACGTTGCGTGGGCGGCCGAAAGCAGAACTAGCCCCCTGAATACAAGAGCAGGCTTACATTCCAATCGGCGCGCGCCGCTCAGTCGCTGACGTCTAGAAGACTTCGGGTGATACCACGACGTCGAGTGCCCATATCTTTCCCGCATAGTTGGTTAGTGCGTATAGGCCAGTAGCCAGACTCAGATCAAATACCAAGATCTCGTTAAGCGTGTTAAGTATCCGCGAACGCCGAATAGGGCCAGGCCCACTTGTCTCCTAGGTGGTCTCAACCTGCCCTGTCGCTCAGCCACAAAGTAACAGTCGGGGGCCGTCGGGAACCCAGGCCCACCTCTACCGGGATGGAGCCACCTGTCCTTTCAGCCCCCTTATCCGAATCACTTGCGGGTACTCAACGAGCTGACCCGACTTTAGTCACCATCTGTAGTATGTATATATGTATAGTACATACCCATGATCACCTCCCGAGTGATCTCGGCCCTATAGTATAGCAAGGCAGACTGGCAAGAATGTAGGGCCAATGATGATAAACTAGCATCCTATACTAAGTATATAGGATTGCAGGTAAGGTATCAACAGATGTAGAAACAATGTCAGGCTATGCATCAGAACAGGATTAACGGAAAGCAGTAACATGCTACACTACTCTAATGCAAGCAGTATAGAGGAGAATAGGCGATATCTGGTGATCAAGGGGGGGCTTGCCTGGTTGCTCTGGCAAGAGAGAGGGGTCGTTAACTCCGTAGTTGAACTGGGCAGCAGCAACGTCGGTCTCGTAGTCTACCGGAGAGAAGAGGGGGAAGAAACAGTAAATACGGAGCACACAAGGCATCAAAGAACATAACATGGCAATACGCAGTGCTAGGGGTGACCAAACGCGGTAGGAGGTGATACCGGCGAAGGTTGGAAACATCCGGGAAAGTTTTCCCGGTTCCGGACCTGTGTGAGACAGATGACCGAAGGGGGAAGGTTCCATGTTCAGCATGCTAGAGGCATGTGACAGATGAACGGACTGCGTATTCGGATTCGTCTCGTCGTTCTGAGGAACTTTCATGTACAAAGTATTTTCATCCGGGTTACGGTTTATTTTATATCAATTTTCAAAGTTTTAAACAATATTTTGAAATTAGTTTATTTAATTAATTTGAAAAGAAATCATTGTGCCAGCATAACGTCATGCTGACGTCAGAGTCAACCATCCAGTCCAGGTCAAACCTGACGCCCAGGGACCCATCTGTCATAGAGAGTGGGTTAAACAGAGTTAAAAACTAAACTAAACATAGTTAGTTAAACTAGTGGGCCCACCTGTTAGTGTCAGGTTAGGTTAATTAAATTAGCTTAATTGATTTCTTTAATTAGGGGGTGGGCCCATTTGTCAGTTGCATGGGCCGGTCCAGTCAGCATGGTTGACCGGGTCAACAGGCCGGCCGGGCCCTTGGGGCCCACGGGTCAGTGACCCAGGGGGTGGCCCTAGGCCGGCCACGTCGGCGGGCGGCGTTGACGCGCTGGCAGCGACCTCCAAGGACGGCGGCGCGGCACGGGACCTCGCCGGAAACGCGCCACAGGGCACGGCTGAGGGTGTTTGGGGGCTCTACGGGACGGGCGCGATGCGCCGCGTCCGATGGTGGTCGTGGTTGGCGCGGGGGTGGCCGGAGTCGACCGCTACGACGACGTGTGGTGGCGGTGGTTACAGGCGAGGTTGGTTACCTCGCCTCGGGGTACGGCGAGGCTTGCGGTCGGGCTCGTTAACCTCCTGGTGATCCCAAGAGCTCGTCTGTGTCACCGGTTCGGGCGGAGGAGGTTGAACACGACCTCCCGGATGGCAACGGCGGACAGCGGAGCTACGTCCATGGTATCGGCGGCTACGGGCTCCAAAACAAGCGGGGCAGAGAGGGGTTTCGAGAGGGAGCTCACCGAGAGGGCTCAAGAAGGCCCGGCGAGGTCACGGAGCATAGAGAGGGCGAAGAAACGAAGGCGAGCTCCGATGGCCGGAGGTAGAAGACGATGTGGATCCGGCGATAGAGAGGCGCAGAGCTCGAATGAGTCCTCGTAGAGGATGTAGTGGACGACGGCGCATCTCCTAGGCGCGGTATCGGGGCGTGGGGGTCACAGTGGCCGCGAGATCGACGAAGGCCATGGCAGCAATGCTTCGGGCTCGTGCGGGGAAGGAGAGAGCGGCGCGAGGGGGATGGGAGAGTGAGCTAGGGTTTGACGAGGGGAGCTCGGTGCGTCAAGTAAGCGCCGTGGAGGAAGGCGGATGGTTGCCATGGCGACATGCCTCGGCCACAGCCAGGGGATCTCTGCCACGATCCCCCCTGTGAACAGGAGGAAGGGGACGGTAGCTAGATGGGCCGGCCTGGTTGGCCTGGTGGCTAGCTGGGCCGAAGCCCACTTGGGGGGGGGTCCTTTTCCTTTTTCTTGTTTCGTTTTCTTTTTAGTTCATAATTATTTTGGTTTTAATTAAATACCAAAGTGGCACCTAAATTGCTGTTTATATTATGTCACAACCACAAAATGTTTCAACCCAAAATAATATAGTTTAATATTTTAAAAAATATAAAAGGCATTTAATTAATGGTTTTAACTACTGATTTAGTTAGTTTAATGAATTTAAACATTTTATAAAGTCTTGGTTTCTCCACCAATGTCACTTCCGAATTATTTGTCACAATAAGAACATTTTAGTTTTGACTTTTGAAAACTTTAATTGTTTGACTTGTTTTTGAATTTGGATTTTGAATCGGTTTTGAACTAACTCAAGATTAGCAACAGTAACGGAGGTGACGTGGCTTCATTAGCAGAGGTTCCCTGTAGCTTAATTATCCAGGCGTCACAAAGACTCTGTCCAGCAGCAGCACAACGGCGTGGTGGTGGTGGAGGAGCGTGGCAATCCTGCAGGGCTTCGCCAAGCACTGCGGGGGAAGAGAAGGGAGAGAGGTAGGGCTGCGCCAAGAGGGAGAGAAACTCATGTGCTGGGCAGCCCCTACACCTCAACTATTTATAGGGGAAGCGAAGGGGGTTGTGCCCGCTCTAGGGTTCCCTCCCCAGGGGTGGCGGCAGCCCCCAGATCCCATCTGGGTGGCGGCCAGAAGGCGAGAGAGGGGAGGCGCACCTAGGGTGGGCCTTAGGGCCCATCTGCTCTAGGGTTTGCCCCCCTCCCACTCTTCCCTGCGCCTTGGGCCTTGTGGGGGGGCGCACCAGCCCACCTGGGGCTGGTCCCCTCCCACACATAGCCCATGCAGCACTCCGGGGATGGTGGCCCCACTTGGTGGACCCCCGGGACCCTCCTGGTGGTCCCGGTACGTTACCGATAAAACCCAAAACTTTTCCGGTGACCAAAACAGGACTTCCCATATATAAATCTTTACCTCCAGACCATTCCTGAACTCCTCGTGACGTCTGGGATCACATCCGGGACTCCGAACAACATTCGGTAACCACATACAGACTTCCTTTATAACCCTAGCGTCATCGAACCTTAAGCGTGTAGACCCTACGGGTTCGGGAACCATGCAGACATGACCGAGACGTTCTCCGATCAATAACCAACAGCGGGATCTGGATACCCATGTTGGCTCCCACATGTTCCACGATGATCTCATCAGATGAACCACGATGTCAAGGACTCAATCGATCCCGTATACAATTCCCTTTGTCTAGCGGTATTGTACTTGCCCGAGATTCGATCGTCGGTATCCCGATACCTTGTTCAATCTCGTTACCGGCAAGTCTCTTTACTCGTTCCGTAACACATCATCCCGTGATCAACCCCTTGGTCACATTGTGCACATTATGATGATGTCCTACCGAGTGGGCCCAGAGATACCTCTCCGTTAACCGGAGTGACAAATCCCAGTCTCGATTCGTGCCAACCCAACAGACACTTTCGGAGATACCTGTAGTGCACCTTTATAGCCACCCAGTTACGTTGTGACGTTTGGTACACCCAAAGCATTCCTACAGTATCCGGGAGTTGCACAATCTCATGGTCTAAGGAAATGATACTTGACATTAGAAAAGCTTTAGCATACGAACTACGATCCTTGTGCTAGGCTTAGGATTGGGTCTTGTCCATCACATCATTCTCCTAATGATGTGATGTCGTTATCAACGACATCCAATGTCCATGGTCAGGAAACCGTGACAATCTGTTGATCAACGAGCTAGTTCACTATAGGCTTACTAGGGACATGGTGTTCTCTATGTACCCACACATGTATCTGAGTTTCCTATCAATACAATTATAGCATGGATAATAAATGATTATCATGAACAAGGAAATATAATAATAACTAATTTATTATTGCCTCTAGGGAATATTTCCAATAGTCTCCCACTTGCACTAGAGTCAATAATCTAGTTCACATCGCCATGTGATTAACACTGATAGGTCACCTCGCCATGTGACCATCATCCAAAGAGTTTACTATTGTCTCAAACTAGTTCACATCACCATGTGATTAAGTCTCAATGAGTTCTGAGGTTTGATCATGTTTTCCTTGTGAGAGAGGTTTTAGTCAACGGGTCTGCAACATTCAGATCCGTATGTACTTTGCAATTCTCTATGTCATATTGTAAATGTTGCTTCCACGCTCCACTTGAAGCTATTCCAAATGGTTGGTCCACTATACGTATCCGGTTTGCTACTCAGAGTCATTCGGATAGGTGTTAAAGCTTGCATCGTCGTAACCCTTTACGCCGAATTCTTTACCACCTCCATAATCGAGAAACATGTCCTTCATTTACTCCAAGGACAATTTTGACCACTGTCCAATGATCTATTCATGGATCATTCTTGTACCCCTTGACTGACTCATGGCAAGGCACACTTCCGGTGCGGTACACAGCATAGCATACTATAGAGCCTATGTCTGAAGCATAGGGGACAACCTTCGTCCTTTGTCTCTCTTCTGTCGTGGTCGAGCTTTAACTCTTAACTTCATACCTTACAACTCCGGCAAGAACTCTTTCTTTGACTGATCCATCTTGAACAACTTCAAGATCATGTCAAGGTATGTGCTTATTTGAAAGTACTATTAAGCATTTTGATCTATCTTATAGATCTTGATGCTTATTGTTCAAGTAGCCTAATCCAGGTTTTCTATTGAAAAACACTTTTCAAATAACCCTATATGCTTTCCAGAAATTCTACATCATTTCTGATCAACAATATGTCAACAGCATATACTCATCAGAAATGCTATAGTGCTCCCACTCACTTCTTTGGAAATACAAGTTTCTCATAAACTTTGTATAAACCCAAAATCTTTGATCATCTCATCAAAGCGTACATTCCAACTCCGAGATACTTACTCCAGTCCTTAGAAGGATTGCTGGAGTTTTGCATGTTTGTTAGCGTTCTTTAGGATTGTCAAAACCTTCTGGTTGTATCACATACAACCTTTCCTCAAGAAAATTGTCGAGGAAACAATGTTTTGACATTCTATCTGCAAGATTTCATAAATAATGCAGTAACTGCTAATCCATTTCCAACAGACTCTTAGCATTGCTACGAGTGAGAAAGCCTCACCGTAGTCAACTCCTTGAACTTGTCGGAAAACATCTTAACGACAAGTCAAGCTTTCTTAATGGTGATTCTTACCATCATTGTCTGTCTTTCTTTTAAAATCCATCTGTACCCAACGGCCTTACGACCATCAATTATTTCTTCCAAAGTCATGGATCCTTTCTCGGATTTTATGGCCTCGAGCCATTCGTCGGAATCCGGGCCCACCATCGCTTCTCCATAGCTCGTAGGTTCATTGTTGCCTAGCAACATGACCTCTAAGACAGGATTGCGTACCACTCTGAAGTAGTACGCATCCTTGTCACCCTACGAGGTAGGGTAGTGACTTGATCCGAAACTTCATGATCACTATCATAAGCTTCTACTTCAATTGGTGTAGGCGCCACAGGAACAACTTCCTGTGCCCTGCTACACGCTAGTTGAAGTGACGATTCAACAACCTCATCAAGTCTCCACCATCCTCCCACTCTATTCTTTCGAGAGAAACTTTTCCTCGAGAAAAGGACCCGATTCAAGAAACAATCCCTATTGCTTTCAGATCTGAATTAGGAGGTATACCCAATTGTTTTGGGTGTCCTATGAAGATGCATTTTATCTGCTTTGGGTTCGAACTCATCAACCTGAAACTTTTCACATAAGCGTCGCAGCCCCAAACTTTTCACATATACACCGCGGCGTAAACCGGCCGGAAGTATAACCCGGCCGGACTTGGCGGTTTACCTGAAGAACCCGCTGACACTTGGCGGTTCACAGGCTACCCGACGGTTTAAGATTCATTGGTAATCCGACAGGCAGGTCAGAGGAGCGACCAGACCCGGTGGCCCAACGGGCGGTTTATGGAAGGCCGGATCATGCTATGGTGGGCCGGTTTAAGAGGAAAGGCATAAGGAATATTTGTCTTATAAGGAGTTAAGACCTGGACTTGTATCAGGTTTGTATTAGAGATAGACTAGTCCTAATCCTAGTAGGACTCTACATGTAACCCGCCCCTTCAACTTATATAAGGAGGGGCAGGGCTCCCCAAAGAGGGACAAGCAAGAAACAATCTCTAGGGCTAGACACAACTAGAGGAGAGCCGGTTTACGGTGACTCCCTCGTGATGATAATGAGATCTAGCCTCAAACAGCATGTAGGGTTTTTATCGGATGATGTTTTCCGGGGCCCGAAGCTGTCTAAACCCTTGTCTTGTGTGGCGTCTCTCGATTCCGCTCAACCCCTCTCAAGCTACCACATAGATGCGTTGGCCTCGCGACTAAGTCCTCACACTAAGGACATCTGACATGTTAATTCCACGACAGTTGGCGCCCACCGTGGGGCCCGCGCATGGTGGTGTTGAGTTCTTGGAGGGATCTTTTCACAGGATCGAGAGGTTCGCAATTTTTCGGATGAAGAGAAGCCGGTTTGAAAGAATCTGCATCATTGATGAACAATCGAGCGAGGCGGCGACACCGATTCCAAGCAGAAGTCCAGGTCGTCGAATCCAAGATTGGCATAATACCGAACTGGCTGTAGCGTAATCACGGCCTTGAGTTTGTACTAATCCGCCGAAGACCGAATCACCTTGCTCCGCCTCCGGTTTTGACTTCGCCGCGCCTACAGATCGCTGTTATTTCTTAGTCTGACAACCGGAAGACGGCAGATCAGTTGGCAAGTATGTCTGTAAAAGCAAGCACGTATCAATCAGACAAATACTACTTGTCATATCAAGTAAAAATATTAGGCTGGACGACTATTCTCTCAATGGCTAGAGCCACGTTTGATCTGCTTGCAAGATCTAAACTGAAGAAAAGTCAAAGTTGACAAAAAAGGGGGGAGCCATTACGAGAAGGAAGCACGAACGTGGACTCCTCGAACCGACAACGACTCAGAAGCGGAGATGGGCGCGGGCTCTGCTGCTGCTCCGCAGCCGCCGCGTTGATTCACCTCTGTTGGTCCGGCCCTGGGCCGCCCTGAGCCACCCCCGCTGGTGTGGTTTCTCCGGCGAATCGCCGAGCCCTCTCCATCTGGTCTTCACATCGCCGACTCACCACTGCTGCTGCTCACCGCGTCGGCGCCCCTCGGCCGCGACGGCTTCCACGCCGCCCCGGGCCGACCCGGCTGACTCCGTCGCCCTGGCCTTGCTCTGAGCGGCCGCCCCAGCCCGTCTATGAAAGTTGCTGCCCCTCTGGTGCACCGTGTCCTGCTTGGTTCTTGCTCCGTACTGGTTAATTGCGGCGAGCCTGTTGTGGAGTTCGGATCCTTTACAATCTGCAAAGATGGACGCGAGCATCCGCTTCCCTGTCAATCTGCAAAGTCGTTTCTGTACACACACGCCTTGCCTGCTGCGGGTTTGCCAGCGCATTGAGCCGCTGCCGTGCCCCGCCGCTATCTACTTCGCCATCCCGGCCTTACTCCAAGCCAGCCATGTTTCCGTTTCTGCAGAGCGTCGTGTCACGCGGCCCTGTTTTTGACATCCGCTACTCGTCTTTGCCTGTGTGCCCAGGATGCCATTGTTACTGATGGCTGTTGACAGGGGAAGGGCTCGGCCGGGGATTCAATTACTGTTAGCGTTTTTCTGTTCCTCCTGATGATTTCAAGATGGCATTGTTTACATTAGAGCTAAAAGATACTGAAGGCACAGGTCCGGACGAGCTGAGATCTGGATGCCATCTTAATGCCCAGTAACTCCGGGAAAAGATTTCTGGATCAGGTCATAACAAGCGGGCAACGAGTGCCATTTGAATTTTATGGAAACAAGCTAAAATACGCAGTGACAGTTAAGCTTGGCTAGAGGGTCAAGAAAATCTTACGCTGTTGGACAGAGGACTCCCGTCAAGTTATACATACATCATATTTAAGTAATAAGAATGAGCAGAGCTGCTGTACGAGATTGATGGAGTTAATGGGAGGAAGCAACGGATTTATCACAATACATGTTTCCCTGTCAAAAACGGGCGAGTCAACATTTGCATGGCCGTAACATCACTAAGGACCATTGGTTGTCCAACAAATCAGGTGATATCATTCTAAGTGTATTTTATTAGAACGTATTGTTTTGACAAAAAACAATTACTCTGGCCTGTAATATTTTTATGCAGGACCGCTACTAAAAGAAAAAGGGGTGGTCTTATACCGTGGAAGGCACGTTCGACTGTGCCGCGCAGCTTCACGGGCACGCGTATCACGGTCTGGTTTACATCAATGCACCGGCCGACTCAACCGTCCGCACCACCTTACAACGCCAGGGACGACTCGCCCGTCCGTCCTTGAGTCCGGTTCATGCGTTCATGCTGGCTTACAAACATCGCGGCTGACTCAACCGTCCGCACCGGTTTACCACACAGCGGCCGGTTCACCCGTGAGCGACTTCAACTTCACCTAGCGATCATCAATTTCATGGTGGATTAATTTCCGCCCTAGCACATCAGGTGATATCCATCTAAAATATATTTTATTGGTACATATTATTTTTTGTCAAAGAGCAGTTTATCTTTGTCTTGGTCTGCAACATTCTTGTCGGGGGTTGGATACGACATATGCCAAAGGATGGCTTATCATGGTGGGAGCGAGTAGAACGTCACCGGTGCCTGGAAGCAGGATGAGGCGAAGACATGCACGCCGGTGGATCTTACCTAGCTTCAGGGCTCTCCTAGGAGATAACACCCCTACTGCTGCTCTGCGGGGTCTCCGCATGATCACTCAAACAAGGTGACTACAATGGTGCTCCTAGAGCTGCTTTGGGAGGCAGGAGAGAGCAAGGCTAGTCCTCTCCTCCCGTGCTATTTGGTCTATCTCTACTCAGGTCCGAACCCTTTGCATGGGTGCCCCGGGGGGGGTTATATAGGCCTACCCCCGGGGGTACAATAGTAATCCGGCTGGGCGCGGGCCCCAGCCGTATGTCTCTCAGGCCACCGTCTTTCCTGCCGGCTTCTGGGGCCCGCCGACTGGCGGGTCCCGTGGACAGGCTTGGTACTGTAGTGACACTCCTAGTGACGCAGGCTTCGTCATCGGGTCGTGGCAACAGTGCCGCCGTCTATCGGGCGATCACTGTCGCCATTCCCCATCTTGTCTGGTTAATGGCACGTGGGGCCCTGGGGAGGAGTCGGACGACTCCAGGGAGGCCGACTCCCACGGGTCCGTCTTCGGGCGCCCTGGCCGCCCTCGGTCCACCCACTGACAGGCGGCCCCGCCGCCTTGGGGTCGTACAGGCCGGCGTCGTGGGCACAGTGTACTGCGCACTGTGGCTGAGGTAAGGGCAGGCATGGCAACAGTGTCGCGCCTCGCCGGAGATCTTCCAGCGATACGGCTCACTGCAGCCATGCCGGCCCTTCTTGAGCAGGGGGAAGACAGCCACGTCGTGACCGTACCCCACATCGTACTTCGGGATGAAGGTCGCCAGCTTGGAGTCGGCCTCTCTAGAGGCCGCCCTCCCAGAGTCGGCTTATCTCGGAGTCGCCGTCTGGGACTCGGCTTGAGGGGCGCGGCCTGCCTCGATGTCTTGAAAGGTCTTGGGGCTCGGGTTAGCCTACCCGTGGCCCATTACTCCGACAGTAGTCCCCGAAGCTGGTGAAGCCCGGCGGTCGCTGCATTGTGGGGCTTCAGCAGCTTCAATCTTTATAAGTGCAGACTCTGAGACTCGGCTGCCGTCTTTCCCTGGGCCGACTGTCGAAAGTTGGAGTTTCGGTAAAGAGCCTTAGTTCGAAAGTCACGGCGGGAAACCAGGCGGCGTGCCTGATACGCCTGCCCTCCGCCGTCAAGGCGGTCCTATCGCGTGGCGCCACGTGGGGAGAACAGTCTGCCTGCCCATGCGCGCGACGGGACGGGCCGTCAGGCGGGGCCCGCCACTACCGCGCCCCGGCATACGGACGGATCCGTTGCGGCCGTGGACGGTTGGTTTTCCCACGTCGTTACTGCGCGCAGTAACTTCGTGGGGTAAATCGTGGGGCGGTGCGGGACGTTATGCGCAGTTAATCCCACGCCCACCCCCTCGGCTTCTCAGCCCGTTGGGCTATAAGTAGGCGGGGGAAAAGCGGAGGGGCACAGCTCGCGCGCCCCTCTTCCCCGCTCCCCCGCCCCATCTTGCTCTCTTTCTCCTTCCTTCCTCCGCCGTTGAGCCAGAGCCCGCCATACCACGGCGATGAGCTCTTCCTCCGCCGCGGCCCCTGCCGTGCGCTCCGGCGTGTGGGACGGCTCGGAGGTAGAGGAGGAACACATCGAGTTCCTCCGCCAGACACGTCGTCTTCCCAGCGCGGACCTCGTGCGCGCCCGCGCCGCGCCGAAGGGGGAAATCCGGCCGGCGCCGGAAGAGGGCGAGCGGGTCGTCTTCCGCTCGCACCTTATGCGCGGCCTGGGGCTGCCGGCGAGCGGCTTCTTCCACTCGTTCCTGGAGTTCCACAGTCTTCAGCCGCACCACCTCACACCGAACACGGTGGTGCTGCTCTCCGCCTTCGCCACTCTGTGCGAAGGTTTCCTCGGCCTTCTCCCCACCATCGAGCTGTGGGGGGAATTCTTCTCTTCTAAGCTCGGCACGCACATCGCCGGCGTGCCGGCTCAGTGCGGCGCCTTCATCGCGATGCGACGCTCGACGGCCGACAATCCCTTTCCTCCCATCGCACTGATCAAGTCGGTGAAGATGTGGCAGCGCTCGTACTTCTACGTGAAGAACCTCTCTTCCGACGGCGACTGGGTCAACCTGCCGCCCTACAACGCCACTCCCCTGACCGGGAGGCTCCCCAGCTGGTCCCACAGGGTCAAGTCGCTGTCCCTTGCCGGAGCCGCCGCCGTAGCGCGACTCCGAGTCTTGATACAGTCGGTGGGACTCGTCGGGGCTGACTTGCTGGCCTCCTTCGTGGCGCGCCGAGTTCTCCCGCTCCAAGGCCGGCCACACCTGATCTGTCAGATGAGCGGCCCCCGAGACCCAAGTCGGATGAGCACCAAGGAGATGCCCCGCAAGGAGGTGGCAAACATGGTGAACTACATCGCGCAGTGCGAGTACGAGGAGGACTGGCAGTTCGGCAAGGAGCCGTACTCGCGCGACAACCCTCCGCCAGTGGTAAGTCGCGTCCTCCTAATGCTTTGTCTTTTTTCCTCAGCCGACTCCGGCTTCTAACTCTTGTCGGCCTCTTCTGAATCAGAACCCTCTCATGCAGCCTGCCGCTGGCGCCACGAGACAGCCCCGCGAGTATGTTCCTGACCGCGCGGAGAGCGACGTCGACGACCCCGACTTGGGGGCGGCGGCAATGGAAGCCGACGCCGAAGGCGGGGGAGGAGGAGCGGAAGGCGACTTCAGGCCCTCGGCGACTTTCGACGACTGGCCCGACGACGATGCCGAAGGGGAAGTCGCCCCGCGCCACCAGCCGAAGGTCGGCCCCTCCGCCGGCCAGGGCGGCGCGAAGAAACGTCACGCCGGGCCGAGTGCGCCCGGCGGCAAATTGAAGAAGCTTAAGGGGGCGGCCGCCGCGACCAGACGGGAGGAGGCGGCCGCGAAGGCCAACCGCTTCCGAAGGGAAGTGAGAAGGCCGCCGCTAGTATCCGCGTAAGTCTTCGTGCTCTTTCTTTTCCTTCGTCGAATCTTATCCGAGTCTTTGCTTACGTACTCCCTTCGATCTTCTCCAGGGCCCCTCTCTCCCTTGAGAGAGTCGCCGTCCCCTCTGTCATGGGGTCGGCGGAGACGTCCGCCAATACTCGGCGGGCTGACCCCGCCGCCGCCCTCCGGGAGGCGACGGAGCGAAACGCGCGGGAGAAGCGCGAGGAGGAGGAAGCCGAACGTCTGGAGAAGGCGGAGGCCGACAAGGCGGCTGCCTCCGTCCAGAAGGAGCTGGAGGATGCCGAGGCTGCCCTCGCAGCGAGACGGCACGCCGAGGAGGCCGCGCGTCGCCGATCAGCGATGCTTGTCCCCCCACTATCGTCTGCGCCGCCGCCTCCGGAGTTCACGGGGCAAACCGGAGGGGCTGGCACTGAGGACCCCATCATGGAGAAGGAGGGCGGCGATGTTTCTATGTCGGACACACTCGTGCCGCCACCACCGCCTCCACCGCCGTCTGGGAGGCCGCACGGCAAGCAGCCGGTGGATCCGTCGGAGCCGCCGGCTATGGACGAGGCTGAAACGCGGCTGCTTCTCCAAGTCGCCTCGCCGGTACATCGCCGTCTTGAGAGGGCGAGCTCGGCGCCGCGTCCTTGGGAGACCGGTGTTGCCGGCTCGGCGTCTCTAGACACGAGGCCACAAGCGCCGTGCCCACTGGGTGGGTGCGCGGAGGCGGCACTGGGCCGTTAAATGAACTGCTCCTAGAAGTCCAGTTGAAGCTTCGGGCCGAGGGCGACGCCCTTCAAGCCTGCACCCGAGCGCATCTGGCCGCCCGATCGGCCGTCCGAGTAAGTTTCTTTTCCTTTGGACTCTTGTTTGTTTCTCTGTGGGGGCGCGCCAGCGCACCCACTGGGTGTAGTCCCCGAGTTCCGGGCCGGCTGTTGAGCAGGCGTTCCGGAACTCCCTCTGGCGAGTTCCAAGTACTGACTTTGTCTTCAATGATTCATTGCAGGAGTACCACAACCTCCGCGTCACTGCCTTCAACCGCAATGTTGAGGAGTTGAACAAGCGGACTGCCGACTTGTCGGAAAGCCGGAGTGAGTTCTTCTTTCTTCGCGGGGGCGCGCTGGCGCACCCGCGGGCTGTAGTCCCCGAGATTCGGGCCGACTGCTGAGCAGTCGGGCCGGATCTTCCCGGCGATCTTTTTGCTAATGACTCATTTGTCTCTTCCTTGTTCCTCAGAAGCCAATGCCGTTCTTCAGGAGCAGCTGGGCGAGGCCAATACCGCCCGTCGTGCCAAAGAGGAGGAGTGTGGCAAGCTCGCCACAGAACGCGACCTGCTGGCGGCGCAGCTGGCCGAGCAGAAGGAGCTGCTCAAGAAGGCACAGGACGAGGCCGAGAAGAGGGAGACCGCACTCCTGGCCGAGTTCGAGAGCGAGCGCTCCTCCTGGACTGACAGGGAGGCGATGCTGACCTCCGGCTTCCACGAGATCGAGGATATTGTTGACGGTAAGTTTCTTTCGCTTCTTCGGGCTTCCGACTATGCGTCAGGCTGACTTCTGATTTTTTCGATTTGCTTCTTTTTGTCTTGGCAGACTTCTTCCCTGGCCATTCGCAGGCAGTCCCTCCGGCCATCGAGGCTGCTCGTGCGGCACGAAGGGTGGACGGTGAGGAGATCGCCGCCAATGCCCCACGGACCGTCGAGGAGCAGCTTCTGAGCATTGAAGCCCGTCTTCGTCCGGCTCACCGGCTGATGCGCCGGCTTCAGCGTGCCGGCGCCCAGGCGGTTGCCGCCCTGTGGCCAGGCATGCCGGCTCTGCGCACCGCCAGCCGAACTGCCGACTGGCTGGAGGTCGCTGCCGGCCGTCTTGAGGCTTGGAAGGGCTCCTCGGCCCGGGCCGGAGCGCGCCGGGCCTTGGAGTTTGTCAAGGCATGGTATCCAGGGCTGGACCTGGACCGTCTGGCCGCGTTCCGGTCAGAAGCCCAGGCCGAGCTGGAGGCCGTGGAGGGCGCCCTTATCGAGCGTGCTGCGGCCATCGCCGAGTACACGGACACCAGCGTCTTCGTCCCCGAGCGGGCTGAAGGCGGCGAGGAAGTGCCGCCGGAGTGGTTCGGAATGAACCCGGAGTATGGCGAAGATTCGGCGGAGGTGATCGACTCCAGCACTGAAGAGGAGGACGAGGTGGAGGACGAAGGCGAGGCGGAGGCGCCAGAAGACGGAGCGGGCGGCCAGCCTCAGCTCGACCGCACCTCCAGCAACGAGCCGCGCCAAGAGAAGGCGACTGCCGCCGGAGGTGATCAAGCCGAGACCGCCCAGCCGACTGCCCCGGCGCCTGACGCCGCCGTCTCCTCCGATCCTCCGATCCCCGACGCCGCCTCCTAGGCTGCCTCTACCTGTCTGTCTTAGCAATCTTTGAAAACTTTGTTAGTTTCGAACAGTTCCACCCGCGGGGTGTATCTTGAACCTTTATTCGAAAATTCGGCCAAGGGCCTATGTAAATATTTATCCGATTTCCGTCTTCCCTTGCTTACTGCTCTTTTAGGCTTTTCCCTTTGCCGCCTCCCTTAGTCGCTGCCTTGCCAGTCGGACAGCCGCTCTGCGGACTGTCGCTGGGTCAAGTGCTTGGCTACTTCGGGAAAGCGAGTACTTGGCCGTTTTAGAGTTTCTTTAGCAAGTTGGATAGAAAGCGAAAGGCCGACTACCCAAGAGTCGGCCGTCCTTGATGAAAGCTAATAAAGACGGCGAGCCGGCTACTCATGAGTCGGCTTCCGCTTTAGAAATGCTGGAGGCCGTCTTACGCTATGTTCATGCTTTAGGTCCTTAGCCATTTTTCGTGTGGGTGCCCGTTCTTCCCCCCTCCTGTTCGCCTCACAGTCGCTCTGCGAGCTGCGGCTTTGCCAGGAGGCGGATTGGGCACCGCGCACTACTTGTCTGACCGCGGGAAGCTCCTCATAGCGCAAGGCGGCGAGTCCCCGGGCCGACTAGTCTGGCCCGGTGCCAAGCGGCTTGCAATGAAAGTGATTTTCTCGAAGGCATAATGCTTATCATATAGATAACAAAAAGGGCAGTCCTCGAGCTCGTCTTGGGGGGGCCAAAGTCTTAGTACTTTAATACAAAGGGGTAGTGCGATACATACTGCATCAACTGTAAAATCTTCGAAGAAGATTTGCATTCCACGGGCGCTCTGTTTCTTTGCCGGAGTCGTCCCTCTTGCGCGCTCGGGGCTTCTGAGCGTCGACAAGATAGTAGGCGTCGTTTCCTAACACCTTGATGATGATGAAGGGGCCTTCCCCAGGCGCCGATAGCTTGTGCTGGCCGGCTGTTCGCCGGATCAGCTGGAGCACAAGGTCGCCTTCTTGGAAAGATCTTGGCCTGACCTTCCTGTTGTAGTATCGACGCAGGCTCTGCTGGTAGATGCCGGACCGGCTGAGTGCCAACAGCCGGCCCTCTTCCAGCAGATCGACGCCGTCTTGTCGTGCTTCTTCTGCTTCTTCCTCGGTGTACATGGTGACTCGCGGGGAGTCGAACTCTATGTCCGTTGGGATGACGGCTTCGGCACCATAGACGAGGAAGAAGGGTGGGAAGCTGGTTGACTTGTTTGGAGTCGTGCGCAGACTCCAGAGGACGGCTGGCAGCTCCTCAAGCCAATAGCCGGCAGATCGCTCCAGCGGGACGACGAGTCGAGGCTTGATGCCGGATAAGACGAGGCCGTTCGCTCGCTCCACCTGGCCGTTTGACTGCGGATGGGCAACGGACGCTAAGTCCAGTCGGATGCCCTGTGTCGCGCAGAAACGGGCCAAGGCGCCTTTGGCAAAATTCGTGCCATTGTCGGTGATGATACTGTGTGGGATGCCGTACCGAGTTGTGATGTCAGTGGTGAAGGTCACTGCAGTCGGACCATTCAACTTCTTGATGGGTTTCGCCTCCACCCACTTGGTGAATTTGTCTACCGCGACCAGCAGGTGAGTCAAGCCACCTCGTGCCGTCTTGAATGGTCCCATCATGTCCAGACCCTAGACTGCAAAGGGCCAGGCGATGGGGATAGTCTTGAGTGCGGAAGCCGGCTGGAGTGGCTTGGAACGGAAAATCTGGCATCCCTTGCACTTTTGGACTAGTTCTTTGGCCTCTTCCAGGGCGGTTGGCCAGAAGAAACCGTGCCGGAAGGCTTTGGCGACGAGTGCCCTGGAGGCCGCGTGGTGACTGCACTCGCCTTCGTGGATGTCTCTAAGGATTGCTTGGCCTTTTTTTTCCTCGACGAAGCGTTGGAAAACGCTGGTAACGCTGCGCCTGACTAGCTCTCTGTTGACTATGGTGTAGGCTGATGCTCGGCGTTGCACTTGCCGAGCCAAGATTTCATCAGTTGGCAGCTCTCTGTTTACTAAGAATCTGAGGATGGGCTGGGCCCATGAAGGTGCTGCTATTTCTTCAGCTGCCGCGAGTGCGACTTGGATAAGGGTGGCCGGGCTGGGAGGCGGCGGGTCGGAGTCCGCAGCCGCTTGCTGGTTTGGCTCTGGAGTCTTTGATCCTTCCGCAGCAGTCCCCGGGCCGGGTTCTGAGGTCCTCGGGCCGGCTTCGACTGTGTGCTTCTTGGAGTCGGGTCCGGCGTCCTCAGGCGGAGCCAGCACAAAGATTGAATCTGATTCTGGTGACGGCTTGATGGAAGGCTTGAGGAGGTGCCGGAGGGCGACACCAGATGGTATCGCCTGGCGAGTGGAGCCGATTCGTGCCAAGGCATCTGCTTGGTCGTTGTCGTTCCTTGGCACGTGGAGGAACTCGCACCCCTTGAAGTACCCGTTGAGCTGCTGAACGAGGAAACGATAGCTCGCCATATTTGCGTCCTTGGCATCCCAATCGCCAGATGATTGTTGGACTACCAAGTCAGAGTCGCCATAACACAGGATCCGGCGAATGCCGAGTTCTTTGGCAAGCCGGAGCCCGTGTATGAGCGCCTCATACTCGGCCACGTTGTTGGAGGCGGCGAAGTGGATCAGCAGTGCATATCTGAGCTTGTTTCTCTTGGGGGAAGTGAGGACGATGCCGGCTCCCAAGCCGGTGCGCATCTTGGAGCCGTCAAAGTGCATCCGCCAATGGGTGGAGTCAGGCGCTGGTGGCAGGTACTGGGTCTCGGCCCAGTCGACGAGGAAGTCGGCCAGCGCCTGCGACTTGATGGCGGTGCGGGGCTCGTAGTAGATGGTGTAGGGAGCCAAGTCAATGGCCCATTTGGCCACTCTGCCAGAAGCATCTCGGCTTCCGATGATCTCGGCCAATGGAGCTGTGCAGACCACGGTGATTAGATGCTCCTGGAAGTAGGGCTTCAATTTCTTGGCGACAAAATGCACGCCGTAGCACATCTTCTGGTAATGGGGGTAGTTCTGCTTGGAGGTCGACAGTACTTCACTCAGGTAATACACCGGTCTCTGGACAGGTAGCGCTTTGCCTTCCTCCTTGCGCTCGACTACAATGACTGTGCTGACTACTCGGCTGGTGGCGGCAATGTATAGGAGCATGGGCTCTTTGGGAGTCGGAGCCGCCAGCACAGGGGGAGTAGTCAACATCTTCTTCAGTTGGAGAAAAGCCTCGTCCGCCTTGGGAGTCCACTCAAAGAAGGTCGTCTTCTTCATGAGCTGATACAAGGGGAGAGCCTTCTCGCCCAGCCGACTGATGAATCGGCTGATGGATGCCAAACAGCCGGTGAACTTCTGCACATCTAACAGTCGTCTGGGTGCCTCCATCCTCTCGATGGCCTTGATCTTCACAGGGTTGCACTCTATGCCGCGTTCGGAGACCAGGAAACCGAGGAGCTGGCCGGCTGGTACTCCGAAAACGCACTTCTCTGGGTTGAGCTTGATCTGGAATCAGCGCAGATTCTCGAAGGTTTCCTTGAGGTCCTCCAACAAGGTCCCTCGCTTCTCCGTCTTCACCACTACATCATCCACATAGACGTGGGCGTTTCTGCCGAGTTGCTTCAGGAGGCACTTCTGCATGCAACGCTGAAAGGTGGCGCCGGCATTTCTCAGGCCGAACGTCATGGTCAGGTAGCAGAAGGCTCCAAACGGCGTGATGAAGGCGGTCTTCAGTCTGTCAGCCGGATTCAGCTTGATCTGGTGATATCCTGAATACGCATCTAGGAAGCTCAACAGCTCGCATCCGGCTGTGGAGTCTATCACCTGATCGATTCTCGGCAGAGCAAACGGGTCCTTGGGGCAAGCTTTGTTGAGGCTTGTGTAATCAATGCACATCCGCCACTGCTTGTTCTTCTTCAGCACTAGAACCGGGTTTGCTAACCACTCTGGAAAAAACACCTCCATGATGAAGCCGGCCGCCAGGAGCCGGGCTATTTCTTCTCCAACAACTCTTCTTTTCTCTTCTGACAGGCGGCGCAAGGGCTGCCTGACGGGCTTCATATCAGATCGGACGTGTAACTTGTGCTCGGCGAATTCCGTCGGGACACCAGGCATGTCCTTGGGGGACCATGCGAAGATGTCGCGATTCTCACGGAGGAAATCGACGAGCTCGCCTTCCTATTTGCTGTCAAGGCCAGTGCCTATGACAGCGTACTTCTCTGGGTGTTCTGGGTCCAGTGGTATCTTCTTTGTTTCCTTGGCCGGCTTGAATGATCCTTCTGCTTCCGACTCCTTGGGGTCGGGCGACAACTCAGGCTGCTTGCCGGCCATCGCCACGACCCGATCAAGAAGCCGTTTCTCAGCTGCGACCACCAAGGACTCGGCCAGCCGACTACTTTCGGCCGCGCAAGCGGACGACTTCCTGTAGTCGCCGGACACGGTTAGGATTCCCTTGGAACTCGGCATCTTCATCTTGAGGTAGGCGTAGTGGGGTACCGCCATAAACTTGGCCAAGGCGGGTCGGCCAAGCAATGCGTGATATGGGCTTTCAAGGTCCACTACCTCAAACCAAATTGGCTCTCGGCGGAAATGATCCTTGTCTCCGAAGAGGACATCTATCAGGATCTTGCCGATTGGCGAGCAGGAAAGGCCGGGGACGATTCCGTGAAACACAGTCCGGCTGCTCTGAAGCTGTCTTCGCTTGATTCCTAGTTTCTCCATCGTATCCTTGTACAGGATGTTGATACTGCTGCCTCCGTCTATCAGTACTCGCGAGAAGCGAGCGGCCCGCCTGTCCGTGGCAAGGGTGGCGCCTAGGACCAAGGCGTAAGAGCCTGGGCTCGGCATCACCTCTGGGTGATCGGCTCTGCTCCAACTGATGGGCCTTTCAGACCAATGCATGAACTCTGGAGTTCTTGATGCAACTGCGTTTACTTCTTGCTGCTGTTGGCGCCTGCTACGCCGGTCGTCCGCTACACTGGTGAACACCACGTAGGCTCCGTGCTCATCTGGGAACTCGTCTTGTATCGCGCCGACTGGCCTGACGGCCGGCTGCTGGGGCTGCTGCGGAGGAGGCGGCCCAGCAGGAGGGGGAGGGAGCAGGCCGTCCCCCTTGGCGATTCTGGTCAGCCAGTGACATTTCCGGGTGGTATGGTTGGACGGCTTCGCGCCACTGTGGAACTTGCAGGGACCATCCAGAGTCTGCTCGTAGGAGAAAGCCGGCAGCCAGTTGGACTTGCCGCCCTTCTGCCGCTTTGCCGGAGGCGGTCCCTCCAGTTGTTGGTCCTCTGCCGTTGCCACCTGCCGACTGCTGGAAGTCGGCAGCGGGGCCTTGCGCTTCTGGTCATTCTGCTGCCGCCGACTGGTGTCTCCAGCCGGAGTTCTTGGAGCCTGAGGGGCGACTTTGCCAGTCGCGCTGACCCGAATCTCCGCCTTCATGGAGGAGTCGGCCGTGGCGTACTTGTCCGCCGTGATCAGCAGCTCGTCGAGGGTCTTGGGCTCGTCGCAGAGGAGCTTGTGCTTGAGGGGGGTGCCTTCTCTGCACCCGGCAGTAAAGTATTCAATGGCCTGCACCTCGTGCACGCCCTCGTAGGAGTTTCCGGAGTTCGCCCCAGCGCGTGAGGTAGTCGCGAGTAGACTCGTCAGGGCCTTGCACGCGCAAGGAGAGCTGGCGCAGCTTGGGAGGTCGCTTGTACGTGCTCGTGAAGTTGCGGACGAAAGCCTCGGTGAAGTCAACCCAACTGTTGATGTTGTGGGGCTTCAGACTGTTTAACCACGTCCGGGCCGAGCCCTGGAGCATGAGCGGGACGTATCTTACGGCAACACGCTTGTTGCCGTTCGCTATGTTGACAGCCGTAGAGTAGTCGATCAGCCAATCCTCCGGCTTCACGGTGCCGGTATACTTGGGCGTGTCTCGGGGGAGCGTGAACCCTTTGGGAAAGGGCTCGTCTCGGATGCGGGGTCCAAAGCAGGGGGGACCCAACTCGTCTTCTTCTTCCAGCGCCAAGGATCGGTGGAGTCGGTCGATCCGGTGGCGGGCGTCATTCTCTCCGACTCCCTCTCGGCGGCCAAGGCGGTCGCCGAGAGTCGGATGTTCTACGGGCGGCGGGGAGACTCGCCTTTCTCCGCGAGGAGGGGGAGGCTGGTAGTCGTCCCGCCGTTCCACTGCTCTGGGGCGGCCGTCTTGGTCGCGCTCGATGGTGATGTGAGTCCGGCTATGGCTGATAGCCGGCTCCTTGTCCTTCTTCCCACGGGCTCCGCCAGTCGGTGTCCGAGACGTCGCACCTTGGTCTCGGCGAAGCGGTGGGTCGTCGTTTTGGTGCTGCGGCGCCTCGGTGCGGCAGCCGTCACCGTTCTGCGCGGCAGCCGCGTCGAGGAGCTGCTGGACTCGCTCCGTCATTATGCGGCGCTCTTCGCCTTCGAGGTTGTCGAGCTCGTCTGCCGCCGCCTGGGTGGCACGGATATTCTCTACGGGCGTGGCGTACACAGGGCGATCAGCCCCGAAGAGGTTTGCGATTGCCGCGCCGCGCTGTCGGACCGCGCCTAGGCGGCTAGGCCCAGTTGGAGCCGGCGAACCGCCTACGGCGTGATCCATCTCTCGTTGGTAAGCTTCTGACAAGCGCCTCATGCTTGCCAGCTTCTTCGCGCCGTCGACGAGCTGAAGGCGGAGTGCCTCCAGCGTCTCGGCGTCGGCGTCCTCTGGAATCGGCGCCGCAAGGCCTCGCAGGGCCGCGTCGAGCGGGTCGTCCGCTCTTTCGCCAGAGCGCTCGCCGTGCTCGAGGACGAGGACCTCGGTGACGGTGCTTCCGCCGCTCCCCGCGTACGAGAGCGGCTCGTCGTAGACCACCACGTTGGTGGGGAACGCGTCGAGCGACGCGGTGTCGGAATCGACCAGCATCGGGTCGGTGGATCCTATGGACTCCAGGTCCGCGGCAGGCTCGCCGGCGACGTGGAGTTGGTCGAGGAGGCCCGCGAGGAGGCTCTCGGGGGCGCTCGTGCCTGCGTCGGATGTAGGCTCATCGGGGAGGCGAACCTCACCGATAAGATCGGGGAGGCAGCTGGCCGCACAGGCGATCTCCGCGCCGTGCAGTGCGTCGGCACAGACGCCATCCGGCGTGCCGGGCTGGCTGCGCTCGCCGGGAAGGAACAGGGTTCCCGTCCAGAGCAGATCTCCGGACGACGGTGCACCTCGCCCCACGGTGGGCGCCAAATGTCGGGGGTTGGATACGACATATGCCAAAGGATGGCTTATCATGGTGGGAGCGAGTAGAACGTCGCCGGTGCCTGGAAGCGGGATGAGGCGAAGACATGCACGCCGGCGGATCTTACCCAGCTTCAGGGCTCTCCTAGGAGATAACACCCCTACTGCTGCTCTGCGGGGTCTCCGCATGATCACTCAAACAAGGTGACTACAATGGTGCTCCTAGAGCTGTTTTGGGAGGCAGGAGAGAGCAAGGCTAGTTCTCTCCTCCCGTGCTATTTGGTCTATCTCTACTCAGGTCAGAACCCTTTGCATGGGTGCCCCGGGGGGTTTATATAGGCCTACCCCCGGGGGTACAATAGTAATCCGGCTGGGCGCGGGCCCCAGCCGTCTGTCTCTCAGGCCACCGTCTTTCCTGCCGGCTTCTGGGGCCCGCCGACTGGCGGGTCCCGCGGACAGGCTTGGTACTGTAGCGACACTCCTGGTGACGCAGGCTTGGTCATCGGGTCGTGGCAACAGTGCCGCCGTCTATCGGGCGATCACTGTCGCCATTCCCCATCTTGTCTGGTTAATGGCACGTGGGGCCCTGGGGAGGAGTCGGCCGACTCCAGGGAGGCCGACTCCCACGGGTCCGTCTTCGGGCGCCCTGGCCGCCTTCGGTCCACCCACTGACAGGCGGCCCCGCCGCCTTGGGGTCGTACAGGCCGGCGTCGTGGGCACAGTGTACTACGCACTATGGCTGAGGTAAGGGCAGGCATGGCAACAGTGTCGCGCCTCGCCGGAGATCTTCCAGCGATACGGCTCACTGCAGCCATGCCGGCCCTTCTTGAGCAGGGGGAAGACAGCCACGTCGTGACCGTACCCCGCATCGTACTTCGGGATGAAGGTCGCCAGCTTGGAGTCGGCCTCTCTAGAGGCCGCCCTCCCAGAGTCGGCTTATCTCAGAGTCGCTGTCTGGGACTCGGCTTGAGGGGCGCGGCCTGCCCCGATGTCTTGAAAGGTCTTGGGGCTCGGGTTAGCCTACCCGTGGCCCATTACTCCAACAATTCTTGATGCAGGACAATTGTTCACTGCATCAAAACGACGTGGTTAAATCGCCCGTCCGCACCGGTTTACAACACCGCGGCCGGTTCATCTGTTTGAGCCACTTCTGATGCGGAGGTCATCTTTTCCGTCCGCCTCTCACGGCCTGGTCTACATCAACATACCGAGCTGCACCTGTCTGCATGAGCTGTTTATTGAGTATGAGCAAGTCACAACTTGGGTAGCCCGGTTTTACTTTCAACAAAATGGAGGCAAATTATCATATACTATCAACCGCCGTCTGCACTGGTTGGCTCAATAGGCAGGCACACAAGTCGCCGCCACTACAGTTTGGTTAACTTCAAATCGCCAGTTGAAAGGAACCATTGGCCGAGTTGCTTACACGGCTCATACGGGATCATTTATAACCCGCTGCAGTCACCTCAATCTTCTGTGGATTCACATCGTGCTGTCAAAACCAATGATATACGAGTTATGCCGGTTTACATCACGGCCAAATATGGAGAGTCTCAAGCCAACTCCTCGAGTCACCTTTGAGACTCAGGGGCTACGATGACATGACTCAGTGAATATTGCCAGTTTCAGCAAATTTAAGAACCCCAGGACGATGGAGGGAAAGATAACCCGGTCCTGGAGGCTACTGTTATATTGATGAAAGTTTAAAGACCGTCAGAAAATTTCCGGATTGGAAAGTATATGATAGTTACAAAATCCCGTCTCAATGAAGAAGTTTCGGGTCATCAGAAAAGGGTTCCGGTTTACAATCCGGTACAAGGGAGATTTGTTCTCCAATAAAGCTCTGAAGCTCTCAAGTCCGGTTTAAGAATTTCTGGTTCAAAAAGGAATTAACTTCTCGCAAGTTGGAGTTTAAAGGCTGTCAGAAAATTTCCGGCTAAAAAGGAAGATTCCGGTCAAAAATCCGGGTCAAGGGAAAGATGTCTCCCACAAAGCTTTGAAGATCTCCATATACGGTTCAAGATCCCGGTTCAAGAAGAATTTATTTCTTGCAAAAAGTTAAAAATTGCCAAAGAGGACCTGCTGCCATGATGCGCGGTTCAAACATGGGTATCCTGCCTTACTAACCTGACATATTATTGATCACATGGGGGCTTCTGCTTCATAAAGCGGGGTATCTGTTCTTTTACATCATGTGTGGTTACACGGAGTTGTTCTAAAGCGGCCTCCGGTTTACCCCTTGAGTTCGCTTTTCTAAAAGCATCATCTTATATCACTTGGAGGTTTGGTCGTGTCCGAACCAATACCATACCTCTTGATAGGCGAGAGCCACCAGATCACTTGGGGACATGGTCAAGTCTGAACCAGTCATGCCTCTTGATCGGCCTAAGGCCATAGAGTCACTTGGGGGCTTGGTCGAACCCGAACCATTGCCACGCCACTTGATCGGCATAATGCCACGGTTTCCGTTGGGGACCTGGCTGACTTGAACCATGGCTACACCTTATAGGGAGCTTGGTCATGTCCGACCATGGTAACACCATCTGATCGGCTCAGTAAAGCCTTCTTTTTTGCAAACGGTTTATCATTGCCTTTGCTTCCATGTTTTTTTCATAACTATTATTTGATTTTTTTGCGTTTCTTAAACCGACAACATTTTTAAACCAGTTCAAACTGTCAATTGATGAAATTTGGTCCATTTTTTAATCTGGAGATAATTTCACCGGTTTGATTCTTGTTGTTAACATCCTCTTATGGAGTAACACGGTGTTTATCACAACCCGGCACGGTTTTATCATAAACCGGCACAATATGGAAGGAGTTATCAGTACTCAAGATTTGGGTTATCACCCTTACTACAAAAAGTTGGTAAAACCAACAATGTGATTCAATGTCACAGGTATGATATATTTCACATTTGATTATTCTAAATGCAGCCTTGGTTATACACCCAGGTTATATGTTGGGCATTATGACCCGTCCAGCGGTAAACCACCAGGACACTTTAAACTTGTTGTATGCAGAAACAGGTTGAATAAAGCATGATTATAAATCACCGGTGTTTATTAAACCGGTAGTATGATCCGGTGTTTATTAAACCGGCCTGGCTTTGGACAATAAGTCGCCAGTATATATTTGGATTACGCCATTGGAATCATGCGCTTATAAATCATTGAGTTATATTATTCAAATAGCCAAACTTGGCTGAAATTTCATTATGATATTGAATGAATAAGCTTTTCATACCGGATTATATTATCTTGAATAGCCAACATGGCTGGATTTTTATTATGGTTATCAATAACCAGTATTATGATTAAGGTTTTCAAAGTCGCGTTAGCGCAATGGCTATCATCTTGTCAATGGATATGATTTATTCTACAATTGAAGGAATAGTCCCGAGTCGCTGCAGGCTTACGACCCGGCACTTGGGGGCTACATTATTTAAGTTAAGATTACATCAAATATGCAAGTCTCATGTCGCTGCAAGCATGCACCATGACACCTGGGGGCTAATGCAAAGTCATTCTTTGTTCATCTTATTGAAGACCCGACTCATCACATTATAATCAGCCGGCCCTTGGGGGCTACCAATTGCTCCTGTCAAACAATTCAAGGTACAAAGCTTTTTATTCATTATATTGAAGGGTCCACTGCCCAGTTGGTAAAACACAAAGCTCTCAAACTTGTGGACGTGGGTTCAAGCCCCATGATGGGAGTTACATAATATAATGTTTGAAATATATATAAAGTCCCAGCTCAATATTATCTTACTGAGCCGGCCCTTGGGGGCTACACGTTGCTGTTAAAGTCTACATGATCATATTTTTGAAGTCCCTTCTTATTATTGGCATAATGACCCGGCCCTTGGGGGGATATACTGGTTGAAGTTTTTATGAGCATCAGGCAATTACAAGTTCCAGGTTGCTGCAAGCATGACAACCCGGCACTTGGGGGCTACATATGTGGAATACTCAATTCTGACTAGTGATTGAGATGAACAACCTGGATTTATTCAAGATTGTGATATTTATATTGAAGCAAGTCTAAAGTTGTTGCTATGCTACCTTCTTAAGACTTGGGGGCTACAAGTGATAGGTATATAAGAGGTATATTTTCAAGCTGGAAGTTAACTACAAGGATGACCCGGTACCATCAATATTTATAAACCGGTGATCTTGGCAAATGATAAATCGGCAAGTTCTACGTCCTTAAACCGGCTGAAGATTGGATGAGTATTTCAAGGACCGATATTGTTTTTAAGCATTGGGAGCTGAATCAAAGGAGTTATTCTTCACAATATATTTTCTATGAGAAACCAATATCAGCAAGTTGATTATGAAGCTGGCCTATTAAACCGGATTTTCTAGAAAGAGGAAATGACAAGGACTTAAGGATGATCAGATGCCGGTTTACAAGAATTCTTAACCCGGAGCATAATCTGTCAAGTTTGTTCTTGTGGTTATTTCACAGGATCAGTTTAACATGGATAAATCCAAATTAAACTGGGGGCTAATGTCGGGGATATACCCCGCGGCGTAAACCGGCCGGAAGTATAACCCGGCCGGACTTGGCGGTTTACCTGAAGAACCCGCTGACACTTGGCGGTTCACAGGCGACCCGGCGGTTTAAGATTCATTGGTAATCCGACAGGCAGGTCAGAGGAGCGACAAGACCCGGTGGCCCAACGGGCGGTTTATGGAAGGCCGGATCACGCTATGGTGGGCCGGTTTAAGAGGAAAGGCATAAGGAATATTTGTCTTATAAGGAGTTAAGACCTGGACTTGTATCCGGTTTGTATTAGAGATAGACTAGTCCTAATCCTAGTAGGACTCTACATGTAACCGCCCCTTCAACTTATATAAGGAGGGGCAGGGCTCCCCAAAGAGGGACAAGCAAGAAACAATCTCTAGGGCTAGACACAACTAGAGGAGAGCCGGTTTACGGCGACTCCCTCATGATGATAATGAGATCTAGCCTCAAACAGCATGTAGGGTTTTTACCGGATGATGTTTCCCGGGGCCCGAAGCTGTCTAAACCCTTGTCTTGTGTGGCGTCTCTCGATTCCGCTCAACCCCTCTCAAGCTACCACATAGATGCGTTGGCCTCGCGACTAAGTCCTCACACTAAGGACATCTGACGTGTTAATTCCACGACAGTATACCCAATTGTTTTGGGTGTCCTATGAAGATGCATTTTATCCGCTTTGGGTTCGAACTCATCAACCTGAAACTTTTCACATAAGCGTCGCAGCCCCAAACTTTTAAGAAACTACAACTTAGGTTTGTCCAAACCATAGTTCAAACGGTGTCATCTCAACGGAATTACGTGGTGCCCTATTAAAGTGAGTGCGGTTGTCTCTAATGCCTAACCCATGAACGATAGTGGTAATTCGATAAGAGACATCATGGTACGCACCATATCCAATAGGATGCAACTATGATGTTCGGACACACCATCACATTATGGTGTTCCAGGCGGTACTGATTGTGAAACAATTTCCACAATGTCTTAATTGCGTGCCAAAGATCGTAACTCAGATACTCATCTCTATGATCATATCATAGACACTTTATCCTCTTGTCACGATGATCTTCAACTTCACTCTGAAATTACTTGAACCATTCAATAATTCAGACTTATGTTTCATCAAGTAAATATACTCAACATCTACTCAAATCATCTGTGAAGTAAGAACATAACGATATTCACTGCATGCCTCAGCACTCATTGGACTGCACACATCAAAATGTGTTACTTCCAACAAGTTGCTATCTTGTTCCATCTTACTGAAAACGAGGCTTCTCAGTCATCTTGCCCATGTGGTATGATTTGCATATCTCAAGTGATTCAAAATCAAGTGAGTCCAAACGATCCATCTGCATGGAGTTTCTTCATGCGTATACACCAATAGACATGTTTCGCATGTCTCAATTTTTTTTTAAAATGAGTGAATCCAAAGATCCATCAACATGGAGCTTCTTCATGCGTTTTACACCAATATGACTTACATGGCAGTGCCACAAGTAAGTGGTACTATCATTACTATCTTTTGGCATGAAAATGTGTATCACTACGATCGAGATTCAATAAACCATTCCTTTTAGGTGCAAGACCATTGAAGGTATTATTCAAAATAAATAGAGTAACCATTATTCTCCTTAAATGAATAACCGTACTGCGATAGACATAATCCAATCATATCTACGCTCAACGCAAGCACCAAATCTCGATGGTAGAGGGAGCGTGCGATTCTTGATCACATCAACCTTGGAAACACTTCCAACACACATCGTCAGCTCACCTTTAGCTAGTCTCCGTTTATTCCGTAGCTTTTATTTCGAGTTGCCAACACTTTAGCAACCGAATCGGTATCTAATACCCTGGTGCTACTAGGAGTACTAGCAAAGTACACATTAACGTAATGTATATCCAATATACTTCTATCGACCTTGCCTGCCTTCTTATCTACCAAGTATCTAGGGTGGTTCTGTTTCAGTGTCCGTTCCTCTTATTACAGAAGCACTTAGTCTCGGGTTTGGGTTCAACCTTGGGTTTCTTCACTGGAGCAGCAACTGATTTGCTGTAACATGAAGTATCCCTTCTTGCCCTAGCCCTTCTTGAAACTAGTGGTTTCACTAACCATCAACAATTGATGCTCCTTCTTGATTTCTACATTCGCGGTGTCAAACATGGCGAATAGCTAAAGGATCATCATATCTATCCTTGTTATGTTATAGTTCATCACGAAGCTCTAGTAGCTTGGTGGCAATGACTTTGGAGAAACATCACTATCTCATCTGGAAGGTCAACTCCCACTCGATTCAAGTGATTTGTTGTACTCAGACAATCTGAGCACAAGCTCAACGATTGAGCTTTTCTCCCTTTGTTTGCAGGCTAAGAAAATCGTCGGAGGTCTTGTACCTCTAACGTGGGCACGAGCCTGAAATCTCAATTTCAGCCCTCGAAACATCTCATATGTTCCGCGACGTTTCGAAATTGTCTTTGGTGCCTCAACTCTAAACCGTTTAACTAAACTATCACATAGTTATCCAAACGTGTATGTCCGATGTTCGCAACATCCACGGACGACGTTTGGGGTTCAGCACACTGAGCGGTGCATTAAGGACATAAGCTTTCTACTGTCCGCATAATCGCTACTGTCAACTTTGAACTATATTTTCTCTAGGAACATATCTAAAACAGTAGAACTAAAGCGTGAGCTACGACATAATTTGCAAAGACCTTTTGACTATGTTTAGGATAATTAAGTTCATCTCATGAACTCCCACTCAGATAGACATCCCTCTAGTCATCTAAGTGATTACATGATCCGAGTCAACTAGGCCGTGTCCGATCATCACGTGAGACGGACTAGTCATCATCGGTGAACATCTTCATGTTGATCGTATCTACCATACGACTCATGCTCGACCTTTCGGTCTCTTGTGTTCCGAGGCCATGTCTGTACATGCTAGCCTCGTCAAGTTAACCTAAGTGTTTCGTCCGTGTAAATCTGGCTTACACCCGTTGTATGTGAACGTAAGAATCTATCACACCCGATCATCACGTGGTGCTTCGAAACGACGAACTTTCGCAACGGTGCACAGTTAGGGCGAACACTTTCTTGAAATTTCAATGAGGGATCATCTTATTTACTACCATCGTTCTAAGCAAATAACATGTATAAACATGATAAACATCACATGCAATCAAATAGTGACATGATATGGCCAATATCATTTTGCTCCTTTTGATCTCCATCTTCGGGCTCCATGATCATCATCGTCACCGGGATGACACCATGATCTCTATCATCATGATCTCCATCATCGTGTCTTCATGAAGTTGTCTTGCCAACTGTTACTTCTACTACTATGGCTACCAATTAGCAATAAAGTAAAGTAATTACATGGCGTTTTTAATGACACTGTAACGCCCCGGATACTACGTTCCATATTCGTAACTCCAACTCTTGCCTTTTCCGGAGATGCGATATGTTATTTCCTTCGTGGTTGGGTTTTTTGTTGTTTGTTTTGCATATTTCATTCATATATGTCTATGCCATGATCATGATGGGTGCCATTGTCATATTTTGTTTCTTGCATCATGTTCATCATTTGGTTTTTATTGCACTGCCATGTCCATCTCATTATCATATTGCATTATGTTGTTGCCATGTTCATCTTGTGCATTGCCCTTTATATATGTTGTGTGTTGCTCTAGTTGATGTGTGTGTATCACCACTTTTGCTATCTCTCTCAAACCAAGCCATGCACCATCACCTTCTCCTTCCTCTTCTTTTACTCCTTTATGCAAGTGCCATTTCTCCCTTCTCCATTAATGTTCAATCTTTGCCAATAAATCATGCACCATGCCTACACCTCTCTGCCAAATTTCAGACCCTTTGGAGTTGTTTTGGTTGGGTTCAAAAATGGCTCAAGTTTGAATTTAATTCAAACTTGGATTATTTTTCTACCTCTTAAAACTGCCAAGTCAATTTATTCAAATCCTGCACAAATTCTGGACTCCAGGAATATTCTCATATCTCTCTCAACCCCTCCATTATACTTGTGCTTTTCTGTCTTGTTTTCTGTCTGAAGAAAAGAGAAGAAGGGAAGCAGCATTAGCAACTGAGCAGCCCAGCAGAAGCAGCGCTGCTCCATCTGTGCCCAGCCCAGCTCTGGCGCCTCCCGCAGCCCAGCTTTCCTCCCGCAGCCTCGTCCCACTCTCCCGTGGTGAATCCACGCTGGACATCCGTCCTGGCCCCATCTACAGCCTCTCCTTCCCCTGTTTTTCTTCCTCCTCCCGATCCCTTTTCTCTCAGAGTAAAACCTCTAGGGGTGCACGCACATGGCCACCGTGGTTTCACCACGACCCCCCGACGCCTCCTGGCCCTCCTATAAATCCAGCAACCCGCGCCCCCTAGGGTTTCCCCGTCTCCGCCGCTACCCAATAGGGGCTCTTCCCTGCCCCACTTCTCCTTCCCCGAGTGAGGCCGAGCGCTACCGGGAGCGCGTCCGCGACGCTGGTGACCCTCCGATCGAGTTCAGCCACCTCCGGCGCGTTCATCTGCTTCCTCGCCGTCCTCTACGACACCTTCTTCCACTCCGTTGCCGAGGGATGCCAAGCCAATGCCATCGTCGTCGTCTTCTTCCCCTGCTTCACGGGCCCGAGGGCGCCACCCTGATCAGCACCTCGCCTCGCCCTCTGCGTCGCGTCTCCAGCCCCCTCGTCGTGTTCCTCGAGCCCCTGGTGAGCAGTCGCTCCTCCCAGCCTCGTGCCCTTGTCGAATCCGTCCGCGTAGCCGTCGATCCCGTCATGCTCGAGGCCATGGATGCCATGGCCTTGATCTCTGAGTTTTGCGCACGTGAGCACCTACACTCAGCGCCTCCACACATGCACGTGCATGCCCCGGCGTTCCTCCATGGTTCGCGTAGCAGGCTAGCAGCACCCTCCAGCTATTTCCGCACCCCCGCCGCTTCTCTGTTGCCGCAGAGGCCGCCGCCTTTGGTCGCTGCAGTCGACGCCGGTTGCCCCGTGCAGCGCTCGACCTGCTGTAAGATAGTTCAAAGAGACAGGGAGTGTTTTTGTACCACAAACACTCGGTCGGGCTAGCTGTTCAGCGCTCTGCTCCTCTATGCAGGAGGTCGTGGGATCAAATCCCAGCCGGCCCCATTTTGCTCTGTTTTCCTGTTATTTTGCACACCTCAGCCACAAGGGCCGAATCCTCATCTGGGCCACTTCACAGTGCTGCTTCGGGCCTGTGCATATTTTTTTACCAGTCTGTGTATTTTAACATTTTTCCAATGCATTATTATTTACAGAAAATGCCCCTGTTTTGAATTGTTAATAACTAAATATGCATGCATCCAAATTAAACAAACTATATATGTAAAATGCTTAGAATTTTATCAGGTTTCACAATATGCAACTTTAATCCATGTTAAAATATTTAAAATTGTTGTTTTCATTAATTTGCATAAATGACATGTTAAAATGGTTTATTTGATAACTAAATAACTATAGCTCCAAATTTAATAGACTTTATATGTAAATGGGGTGGAAAAATGCCTAGTTTCACATGGTGCACTTTATTTTGCTGTTTAACAACCTTAAAATATGGTTTAGGGAAGAACAGTACCAAATTCATAATTTGCATATGGGGATTTTCCGGAATTGTTGTTTGTAACTTCCGGCCTCATTTAAACTTGCCTAGATAGGTAGTTTTATTGTGCTTCACCTCTTGCCATGGTTAAAAACATTTAATATTGTTGAGTAGCTTAAACAAGAGTGAACTAAATAACTTGATGTGGTGTTTCATCAATATGCAACTCGTTGCATATTGAGCTCCACTTAACTTGTAGTATTGTTCGTTGCACTTTGCCATGCCATGCTCTTTAAACCGGACATGTATCATACTTGTTTGTGCATCATGCCATGTTTATGCTCGTGCATTTACGATGTTGTTTGTTTCTTTCCGGTGTTGCTTCTTAGTTCCGGTAATGTTGTGATTGTGAGGATTCATTCGAGTACTCCTGTTCGTCATCTTCATGGACTCATTCTTCTTCCTAGCGGGATTTCAGGCAAGATGACCGTCACCTTGGATCTCACTACTATCATTGCTATGCTAGTTGCTTCGTTCTATCGCTTTGCTGCGTTACCTATCTTTTGCTCTTCAAGCCTCCCAAATTGCCATGAACCTCTAACCTTTGACACCTTTCCTATGCAAACCGTTGCTTGGCTATGTTACCGTTTTGCTCAGCCCCTCTTATAGCGTTGCTAGTTGCAGGTGAATTTGAAGATTTCTCCATGGTGGACAGGATTTTGGATGGGATATCACAATATCTCTTATATTATTAATGCATCTATATATTTGGTAAAGGGTGGAAGACTCGGCCTTATGCCTGGTGTTTTGTTCCACTCTTGCCGCCCTAGTTTCCATCATACCGGTGTTATGTTCCCGGATTTTGCGTTCCTTACGCGGTCGGGTGATTTATGGGACCCCCTTGATAGTTCGCTTTGAATAAAACTCCTCCAGCAAGACCCAACCTTGGTTTTACCATTTGCCTCACCTACCCCTTTTTCCCTTGGGAGTCGCGCATCCCGAGGGTCATCTTTATTTTAGCCCCCCCCCCCCCGGGCCAGTGCTTGTCTAAGTGTTGGTCCAAACTGGAGACCTTTGCAGCGCCCCCTCAGGGAAACTTGAGGTCTAGTTTTAGTTGTATGGATTGCTCATCCGGTGTTGCCCTGAGAACGAGATATGTGCAGCTCCTATCGGGATTGTCAGCGCATCGGGCGGTCTTGCTGGTCCTGTTTTACCATTGTCGAAATGTCTTCTAAACCGAGATTCCGAGTCTGATCGGGTCTTCCTGGGAGAAGGTATATCCTTCGTTGATCGCGAGAGCTTATCATGGGCTAAGTTGGGACACCCCTGCAAGGTATAAACTTTCAAAAGTCGTGCCCGCGGTTATGGGCAGATGGGAATTTGTTAATGTCCGGTTGTAGATAACTTGACACCAGATCCGAATTAGAATGCATCAACCGTGTCTGTAGCCGTGATGGTCTCTTTTCGGCAGAGTCCGGGAAGTGAACACGGTTTCTGGGTTATGTTTGACGTAAGTAGGAGTTCAAGATCACTTCTTGATCATTGCTAGCTTCACGACCGTTCCGCTTGTTCTCTTCTCGCTCTTATTTGCGTATGTTAGCCACCATATATGCTTAGTCGCTGCTGCAGCCTCACCACTTTACCCCTTCCTTTCCCATTAAGCTTTGCTAGTCTTGATACCCATGGTAATGGGATTGCTGAGTCCTCGTGGCTCACAGATTACTACAACAACAGTTGCAGGTACAGGTTTTGCGATGATCATGACGCGAGAGTGATGCTTGCTTGCGTTGAGTTCTTCTTCTGCTTCTTCGATCAGGGGATAGGTTCCAGGTCGGCAGCCTGGGCTAGCAGGGTGGATGTCGTTCGAGTTTCTGTTTGTGTTCCATCCGTAGTCGGATGATGCTATTGTGTATGATGTATTGTTGTATTCGTGTGGCATTGTATGCCTTATGTATGTATCCCCATCTATTATGTAATGTTGATGTAATGATATCCACCTTGCAAAAGCGTTTCAATATGCGGGTCTATCCTTGGTGGGACCTTCGAGTTCCTTTTGGATAGGTTCGCATATTGGGCGTGACAAGTTGGTAATCAGAGCCTCGACCGACCATAGGAGCCCCCTTGATTGTTGGCCGTTGTTGAGTCTAGAAGAAAAAATGTTTTGAGTCTTAGGATTATATATATCGGAGAGTAGGATTCTTTTTACTCCTCAGTCCCTTCGTCGCTCTGGTGAGGACTCTTGACGTAGATGTTTTGTCTTTCCTCTCCTTAAATTTCACTAAATTTTTTTAGGATCACGCGGGTATCTTGGAATCGTTCCGATGGTTTTGTGACGACAACATTGTTCTTGGTGCCTCCTATCTATTATGTGGCATTGACCCGGGGAGTTGAGCTCCGAGGTGTTGTTGTCACAATTTTATCGTTGCAGTTCTGGAATACCTGAGTATTGCCGACATCGAAAACCTCTTTTATGCAGTTGTTGGTGAGATAACCTCGACGCCACCCAGTTCGGGAGTATTGCCATAGCTTGTATAACGGATGCTTTTCGAAGGTTGAGGTACACGATTTCCGGAGTTTTCTTGGTTATGTGTTGACGGATGGATTCAGCTGGATGTAGGGATTGTTAGTTTGGGTGAGATATATTGCTTCCCCTGTATCCCCAACACCAGATTGCATAACCAGAAAGTTTCGGGAGTTTTATAGGTGGGAATTCAAGTAGCTCCTAGAATATCTTTCCGACAGATGCATGATATGGGATTGGGTAAATCTCTATCATATGTATTTGTTCCGGCTTATTTCTGCAAGCAAATCCTTTGTTTTGTTTTGAGTTGTGGTATTTGAGTTGCTTCAATGTCAAGTGTTGATTCCATACCTTTTCTAAACGGTGTTCTCATATTTCTATGGGAGTACTAATCCTTTTTGATCACCGAGATTGTCATGTCAATTCTTTTACAATCGGCATGCTTCTCTTCGAGTGGATCCGATCATTTCAACATGCACAAGATCAATTCTATGTTTTTTTTCTCAACGGTGTTTGTTCCATCTTCCCCAAGTTGCCTTTGTTTTCCCGCCCTCCCACCCTTTTCTTCAAGGTCTCAGATATCTTAATCAAGTATCCATCTTATGGATGTGAAGTCTCTTCATTCTTTTCTTTCAATGTTCTTATCCGGTGATTTCCCATGAAGATGCTCAACAGTTTCAAGTTCATCATCCTCCGTTATTTTTTCTTCTCCGGCGGATTTAATTCAAGCTTTCGGTGTTGATCTTATCCCTTTCCTCGTTTCAAATGTTTTTCCACGTCGGTGCACCTCTTAATTGTTCACCTCTCTCTATTCTTATCCGGAGTGCTCAAGATATCTCAGAAGACTTGTGTTTCCATTCTCAATCCGTTCAAGATATTTCAAGGTTGTTATCTCATTCAAGCCAGTTAATTCAACCGGTGCAACCTCTCTTTAAAATTATTTCAACGGTGTTCCTTTTCAGTGGGCCCTAACCCACAGGTCGTTTCCCAGGATCTTACCTGACTCTTCTAATTCTCCCGGAGTTATTCTCAAATTCTTTTCAAGTTTGACGTAAGAATGAATTTTCATCAGTCATATTCTTTCTTCAAGATCGCTTTAAAAATATTTTCATCGTTGGCTCAACCTTTCTAATTTTCTCCCGGAGTATCTCAACAATTCATGGTGTTTCTCATCATCATTCTCAACATGTGAAGACCGAAGAAGAGTTTTCCTCTAAATCTTGCTCCATTCTCTTCAAGATTCATGGTTCTATATTGATGCCATCCTTTCATAATTGTTTTTTATTGTGAGAATTCTTTTCACCCATCCGGAGCAATTCAGGAGTCTTTTTAGATTGATTCTCCGGAGCCATCATCTCAGAATTATTCATTCCAGCTTTCAGATCTCGTTCTACAAATCTTACCGGTGCATCATTCAAGTATTCTCTAATCAGTTCATGTTCTCTTCGTTCTCATGTATCTAAATCCCTTCAAGTATCTTCATTCGTTTTCAAATTCTTTCCGGTGAATTGTGCCCTTGCTACTCTCTTTTGCAATTTTTACGGTGGTTCGTTCAAGATTTCACTTCCTTTGTTATCGTATCAATTCATTCGTTGTTTCCAAATCCCACCGGTGGTTCCATCAATACCTTCTCAACTTTGCGTTATATCTCTTTTAATCCTTTCTACAGGAATAAGTAGTGTGCCAAATCCATTGCTTGTCATCAACTTAATTTGATGAAGGATAAGCATACAATAAATCTTATTCTTATTTCATCGAGGTGATCCAATTCTTTTCTTCCGGAGATTGTTCATGATGAAGTAATTCTCGTTTCTAGTGTTTCATCTTTTCTTTTCCGGAGTTCCAAGTTTTCTCGGTTATATCATCGCGAAGCTCCATCTAAATCATTGCAAGGATTCACCTTGTGTTTTCAACTTCCCTTTCTTTCTATCATCCTTTTATTACTGGAGTTCTTCATGGAGACTCTACATGGTGGTTCGTGAAGGATTCCTTTCATCTTCATTTGTTCTTCAAGATTTCTCTTGAAGTTATGATCTGCTAAGCTATATTCTAAAATAAACATGGTGCTAAACACATGTTTTGTTTTGGGGAGTTCAAGTATTCTTCATCTTGCATTTCGAAGTGCAATTCGTTCTACCTTATCTTTGAGGTGGTGTTATGTCACTCTTGACAATTAACTTTGGTGATTCAAGTTGTCAAGATTGAGGTATTTTAAATCCATTAATCTCTTTGTTGGAGTTATCTTGTGTCATATTTCACCTAAAGCCTTCCCTAAGGAATATTGCTATTGTGGTGCTTATCGATGATCCAAGTTTTCTCCTATCCTCTCGGCGAAAGCAGTTTTCATCTCTTCGTTGATCTCAAACAAGCAATTGTTTTCGTTAGTGGCAGAATTTCACCTCAAGTGTTGAGATGTTTCCATAAGCCCACTACAAGCTTATTCTTTTCTTTGTTGGTTTTCCAACAACTCCGTTCAATCCTTCTTTGCAAGGATGCTTTCCAACTTCTCTTGTGGCAAAGTTGTCATTTTCTTCTCCGTCCCTTTATCACAACGGTCTAATCTCTATTCTTTCGTTACGGAGGCACTGTGATGTTGTGCTCTTCACCCATCACCTCGTTCTGTGAGGATCGTGTTCTTTTCATGCTTATCCATTTAACCGGAGTGTTGTGCCATCTCTTCAAGTTCTTTTCATCTTATCAAGTTTTCCTTCTTCTTTCAGTCGGAGTGATGCCCAAATTATATCAATGTTATTCCTTCTCTATCTATTTTTAACCGGAGTGGTTTCAATATCTATCTTATCATTAAACCTCTTGGTTCTCGTCGTATCCCTTGTTCCTCTTTTCTAATGGAGTGTTTTCAACTTTGTTCATCTTCATTGTGTTCTTTCTTTCAACTTTTTAACCTCTCAAAGTTCTTTGGTTTCACTCTTTTGTCGAAGAAGCAACTTAGTTTACCTCTTATCTTCCTCTTCCTTTTCCCTCCAGTGCCATCCTAGATCTCGGGACGAGATCCTCTCGTAGTGGTGGAGTGTTGTAACGCCCCGGATACAACTTTCCATATTCGTAACTCCAACTCTTGCCTTTTCCGGAGATGCGATATGTTATTTCCTTCGTGGTTGGGTTTTTGTCATTAGTTTTGCATATTTCATTCATATATGTCTATGCCATGATCATGATGGGTGCCATTGTCATATTTTGTTTCTTGCATCATGTTCATCATTTGGTTTTTATTGCACTGCCATGTCCATCTCATTATCATATTGCATTATGTTGTTGCCATGTTCATCTTGTGCATTGCCCTTTATATATGTTGTGTGTTGCTCTAGTTGATGTGTGTGCATCACCCCTTTTGCTATCTCTCTCAAACCAAGCCATGCACCATCACCTTCTCCTTCCTCTTCTTTTACTCCTTTATGCAAGTGCCATTTCTCCCTTCTCCATTAATGTTCAATCTTTGCCAATAAATCATGCACCATGCCTACACCCTCTCTGCCAAATTTCAGACCCTTTGGAGTTGTTTTGGTTGGGTTCAAAAATGGCTCAAGTTTGAATTTAATTCAAACTTGGATTATTTTTCTACCTCTTAAAATTGCCAAGTCAATTTATTCAAATCCTGCACAAATTCTGGACTCCAGGAATATTCTCATATCTCTCTCAACCCTCTCCATTATACTTGTGCTTTTCTGTCTTGTTTTTTGTCTGAAGAAAAGAGAAGAAGGGAACCGACAGTAGCAACTGAGCAGCCCAGCAGAAGCAGCGCTGCTCCATCCGAGCCCAGCCCAGCTCCGGCGCCTCCCGCAGCCCAGCTTTCCTCCCGCAGCCTCGTCCCACTCTCTCGTGGTGAATCCACGCTGGACACTCGTCCTGGCCCCATCTGCAGCCTCTCCTTCCCCTGTTTTTCTTCCTCCTCCCGATCCCTTTTCTCTCATAGTAAAATCTCCAGGGGCGCACGCACATGGCCACCGTGGTTTCACCACGACCCCTCGACGCCTCCTGGCCCTCCTATAAATCCAGCAACCCGCGCCCCCTAGGGTTTCCCCGTCTCCGCCGCCACCCAACAGGGGCTCTTCCCTGCCCCGCTTCTCCTTCCCCGAGTGAGGCCGAGCGCTACCGGGAGCGCGTCCGCGACGCCGGCGACCCTCCGATCTAGTTCAGCCACCTCCGGCGCGTTCATCTGCATCCTCGCCGAGGGATGCCAAGCCAATGCCATCGTCGTCGTCTTCTTCCCCTGCTTCACGGGCCCGAGGGCGCCACCCTAATCAGCGCCTCGCCTCGCCCTCTGCGTCGCATCTCCAGCCCCCTCGTCGTGTTCCTCGAGCCCCTGGTGAGCAGTCGCTCCTCCCAGCCTCGTGCCCTTGTCGAATCCGTCCGCGTAGCCGTCGATCCCGTCGCGCTCGAGGTCATGGACGCCATGGCCTTGATCTTTGAGTTTTGCGCACGCGAGCACCTACATTCAGCGCCTCCACACATGCACACGCATGCCCCGGCCTTGCTCCATGGTTCGCGTAGCAGGCTAGCAGCACCCTCCAGCTATTTCCGCACCCCCGCCGCTTCTCTGTTGCCGCAGAGGCCGCCGCCTTTGGTCGCTGCAGTCGACGCCGGTTGCCCCGTGCAGCGCTCGACCTGCTGTAAGATAGTTCAAAGAACCAGGGAGCGTTTTTGTACCACAAACACTCGGTCAGGCTAGCTGGTCAGCGCTCTGCTCCTCTATGCAGGAGGTCGTGGGATCAAATCCCAGCCAGGCCCATTTTGCTCTGTTTTCCTGTTATTTTGCACACCTCAGCCACATGGGCCGAGTCCTCATCTGGGCCGCTGCACAGTGCTGCTTCGGGCCCGTGCATATTTTTTTACCAGTCTGTGTATTTTAACATTTTTCCAATGCATTATTATTTACAGAAAATGCCCCTGTTTTGAATTGTTAATAACTAAATATGCATGCATCCAAATAAAACAAACTATATATGTAAAATGCTGAGAATTTTATCTGGTTTCACAATATGCAACTTTCATCCATGTTAAAATATTTAAAATTGCTGTTTGCATTAATTTGCATAAATGACATGTTAAAATGGTTTATTTCATAACTAAATAACAGTAGCTCCAAATTTAATAGACTTTATATGTAAATGGGGTGGAAAAATGCCTAGTTTCACATGGTGCACTTTATTTTGCTGTTTAACAACCTTAAAATATGGTTTAGGGCAGAACAGTACCAAATTCATAATTTGCATATGGGGATTTTCCGGAATTGTTGTTTGTAACTTCCGGCCTCATTTAAACTTGTCTAGATAGGTAGTTTTATTGTGCTTCACCTCTTGCCATGGTTAAAAACATTTAATATTGTTGAGTAGCTTAAACAAGAGTGAACTAAATAACTTGATGTGGTGTTTCGTCAATATGCAACTCGTTGCATATTGAGCTCCACTTAAACTTGTAGTATTGTTTGTTGCACTTTGCCATGTCATGCTCTTTAAACCGGACATGCATCATACTTGTTTGTGCATCATGCCATGTTTATGCTCGTGCATTTACCATGTTCTTTGTTTCTTTCCGGTGTTGCTTCTTAGTTCCGGTAATATTGTGATTGTGAGGATTCGTTCGAGTACTCCCGTTCGTATCTTCATGGACTCATTCTTCTTCCTAGCGGGATTTCAGGCAAGATGACCGTCACCTTGGATCTCACTACTATCATTGCTATGCTAGTTGCTTCGTTCTATCGCTTTGCTGCGTTACCTATCTTTTGCTCTTCAAGCCTCCCAAATTGCCATGAACCTCTAACCTTTGACACCTTTCCTATGCAAACCGTTGCTTGGTTATGTTACCATTTTGCTCAGCCCCTCTTATAGCGTTGCTAGTTGCAGGTGAAGTTGAAGATTTCTCCATGGTGGACAGGATTTTGGTTGGGATATCACAATATCTCTTATATTATTAATGCATCTATATATTTGGTAAAGGGTGGAAGACTCGGCCTTATGCCTGGTGTTTTGTTCCACTCTTGTCGCCCTAGTTTCCATCATACCGGTGTTATGTTTCTGGATTTTGCGTTCCTTACTCGGTCGGGTGATTTATGGGACCCCCTTGACAGTTTGCTTTGAATAAAACTCCTCCAGCAAGGCTCAACCTTGGTTTTACCATTTGCCTCACCTACCCCTTTTTCCCTTGGGAGTCGCGCATCCCGAGGGTCATCTTTATTTTAGCCCCCCCCCCGGGCCAGTGCTTGTCTAAGTGTTGGTCCGAAATAGAGCCCTTTGCAGCGCCCCCTCAGGGAAACTTGAGGTCTGGTTTTAGTTGTACGGATTGCTCATCCGGTGTTGCCCTGAGAAAGAGATATGTGCAGCTCCTATCGGGATTGTCGGCGCATCGGGTGGTCTTGCTGGTCTTGTTTTACCATTGTCGAAATGTCTTGTAAACCGGGATTCCGAGTCTGATCGGGTCTTCCTGGGAGAAGGTATATCCTTCGTTGTGTTGGGGAACGTAGCAGAAATTCAAAATTTTCCTACGTGTCACCAAGATCTGTCTATGGAGAAACCAGCAACGAGGGGAAGGAGAGTGCATCTACATACCCTTGTAGATTGCTAAGCGGAAGCGTTCAAGAGAACAGAGTTGAAGGAGTCGTACTCGTCGTGATTCAAATCACCGGAGATCCTAGTGCCGAACGGACGGCACCTCCGCGTTCAACACACGTACAGCCCGATGACGTCTCCCACGCCTTGATCCAGCAAGGAGAGAGGGAGAGGTTGAGGAAGACTCCGTCCAGCAGCAGCACGACGGCGTGGTGGTGGTGTAGGAGCGTGGCAATCCTGCAGGGCTTCGCCAAGCACCGCGGGAGAGGAGAAGGGAGAGAGGTAGGGCTGCGCCTGGGAGAGGTCAAACTCATGTGTTGGCAGCCCCAAAACCCTCAAGTATATATAGGGGAGAGGGAGGGGGGTGCGCCCCCTCTAGGGTTTCCACCCCAAGGGGTGCGGCTGCCCTAATCCCATCTAAGGGTGGCGGCCAAGGGGGAGAGGGGGGAAACTTGCCCCCCAAGTTAGGTGGAAGCACCCCCTCCCCAAACCCTAGGCGCCCTGGGCCCTTGTGGGGGGGCGCACCAGCCCACCTGGGGCTGATCCCCTCCCACACTTGGCCCATGCCGCCCTCCGGGGCCGGTGGCCCCACTTGGTGGACCCCCGGGATCCTCCCGGTGGTCCCGGTACGTTACTGATAAAACCCGAAACTTTTCCGGTGACCAAAACAGGACTTCCCATATATAAATCTTTACCTCCGGACCATTCCGGAACTCCTCGTGACATCCAAGATCTCATCCGGGACACCTAACAACATTCGGTAACCACATAAAAACTTCCTTTATAACCCTAGCGTCATCGAACCTTAAGTGTGTAGACCCTACGTGTTCGGGAACCATGCAGACATGACCGAGACGTTCTCCGGTCAATAACCAACAGCGGGATCTGGATACCCATGTTGGCTCCCACATGTTCCACGATGATCTCATCGGATGAACCACGATGTCAAGGACTCAATCGATCCCGTATACAATTCCCTTTGTCTAGCGGTATTGTACTTGCCCGAGATTCGATCGTCGGTATCCGATACCTTGTTCAATCTCGTTACCGGCAAGTCTCTTTACTCGTTCCGTAACACATCATCCCGTGATCAACCCCTTGGTCACATTGTGCACATTATGATGATGTCCTACCGAGTGGGCCCAGAGATACCTCTCCGTCACACGGAGTGACAAATCCCAGTCTCGATTCGTGCCAACCCAACAGACACTTTCGGAGATACCTGTAGTGCACCTTTATAGCCACCCAGTTACGTTGTGACGTTTGGTACACCCAAAGCATTCCTACGGTATTTGGGAGTTGCACAATCTCATGGTCTAAGGAAAAGATACTTGACAGTAAAAAAGCTTTAGCATACGAACTACACGATCTCTGTGCTAGGCTTAGGATTGGGTCTTGTCCATCACATCATTCTCCTAATGATGTGATCCCGTTATCAACGACATCCAATGTCCATGGTCAGGAAACCGTAACCATCTATTGATCAACGAGCTAGTCAACTAGAGGCTTACTAGGGACATGGTGTTGTCTATGTATCCACACATGTATCTGAGTTTCCTATCAATACAATTATAGCATGGATAATAAACGATTATCATGAACAAGGAAATATAATAATAACTTATTTATTATTGCCTCTAGGGCATATTTCCAACAGTCTCCCACTTGCACTAGAGTCAATAATCTAGTTCACATCGCCATGTGATTAACACTCACAGGTCACATCGCCATGTGACCAACATCCAAAGAGTTTACTAGTTTCATTAAACTAGTTCACATCATCATGTGATTAAGACTCAATGAGTTCTGGGGTTTGATCATGTTTTGCTTGTAAGAGAGGTTTTAGTCAACGGGTCTGCAACATTCAGATCCGTATGTACTTCGCAATTCTCTATGTCATATTGTAAATGCTGCTTCCACGCTCCACTTGGAGCTATTCCAAATGGTTGCTCCACTATACGTATCCGGTTTGCTACTCAGAGTCATTCGGATAGGTGTTAAAGCTTGCATCGACGTAACCCATTACGTCGAACTCTTTATCACCTCCATAATCGAGAAACATGTCCTTATTTGTTACAAGGACAATTTTGACCGCTGTCTAATGATCCATTCCTGGATCATTCTTGTACCCCTTAACTGACTCATGGCAAGGCACACTTCCGGTGCGGTACACAGCATAGCATACTATAGAGCCTACGTCTGAAGCATAGGGGACGACCTTCGTCCTTTCTCTCTTTTCTGCCGTGGTCGAGCTTTAAGTCTTAACTTCATACCTTACAACTCAGGCAAGAACTCCTTCTTTGACTGATCCATCTTGAACACCTTCAAGATCATGTCAAGGTATGTGCTCATTTGAAAGTACCATTAAGCGTTTTTGATCTATCCTCATAGATCTTGATGCTCAATGTTCAAGCAGCTTAATCCAGGTTTTCTATTGAAAAACACCTTTCAAATAACCCTATATGCTTTCCAGAAATTCTACATCATTTCTGATCAACAATATGTCAACAACATATACTCATCAGAAATTCTATAGTGCTCCCACTCACTTCTTTGGAAATACAAGTTTCTCATAAACTTTGTATAAACCCAAAATCTTTGATCATCTTATCAAAGTGCATATTCCAACTCCGAGATGCTTACTCCAGTCCATGGAAGGATCGCTGGAGCTAGCATACCTTTTAGCATCCTTAGGATCGACAAAACCTTTCTGATTGTATCACATACAACCTTTCCTTACGAAAACTGGTAAGGAAACTCGTTTTGACATCCATCTGCCAGATTTCATAAATGCAGCTTATGCTAACATGATTCCGACGGACTTAAGCATCGCTACGGATGAGAAAATCTCATCGTAGTCAACTCCTTGAACTTGTGAAAAACTCTTCGCCACAAGTCGAGCTTCATAGACGGTGACATTATCATCCACGTCCGTCTTCTTCTTAAAGATCCATTTATCACAATGGCTTGCCGATCATCGGGCAAGTCCACCAAAGTCCATGCTTTGTTATGATACATGGATCCTATCTCGGATTTCATGGCTTCTAACCATTTGTTAGAATTTGGGCCCACCATCGCTTCTCCATACCTCATAGGTTCATTGTTGTCTAGCAACATGACCTTCAAGACAGGATTACCGTACCAATCTGAAGCAGTACGCATCCTTGTCACCCTACGAGGTACGGTAGTGACTTGATCCAAAACTTCATGATCACTATCATAAGCTTCGACTTCAATTGGTGTAGGCTCCACAGGAGCAACTTCCTGTGCCCTGCTACACACTAGTTGTAGTAATGGTTCAATAACCATATCAAGTCTCCACCATCCTCCCACTCAACTTTTCGAGACAAACTTTTTTTTCGAGAAAGGACCCGGTTCAAGAAACAATCCCTATTGCTTTCGGATCTGAATTAGGAGGTACACGAACTATTTTGGGTGTCCTATGAAGATGCATTTTATCCGCTTTGGGTTCGAGCTTATCAACCTGAAACTTTTTCATATAAGCGTCGCAGCCCCAAACTTTTAAGAAACGACAACTTAGGTTTCTCCAAACGGTGTCGTCTCAACGGAATTACGTGGTGCCCTATTAAAGTGAGTGCGGTTGTCTCTAATGCCTAACCCATGAACGATAGTGGTAATTCGACAAGAGACATCATGGTACGCACCATATCCAATAGGGTGCAACTATGATGTTCGGACACACCATCACACTATGGTGTTCCAGGCGGTATTAATTGTGAAACATTTTCCACAATGTCTTAATTGCGTGCCAAAGCTCGTAACTTAGACACTCATCTCTATGATCATATCATAGAAATTTTATCCTCTTGTCACGATGATCTTCAACTTCACTCTGAAATTACTTGAACCATTCAATAATTCAGACTTGTGTTCATCAAGTAAATATACTTAGTATCTACTCAAATCATCCGTGAAGTAAGAACATAACGATATTCACTGCATGCCTCAGCACTCAATGGACTGCACATATCAAAATGTGTTACTTCCTACAAGTTGCTTTCTTGTTCCATTTTACTGAAAACGAGGCTTTCAGTCATCTTGCCCATGTGGTATGATTTGCATATCTCAAGTGATTCAAAATCAAGTGAGTCCAAACGATCCATCTGCATGGAGTTCCTTCATGCGTATACACCAATAGACATGGCTCGCATGTCTCAAACTTTTCAAAAACGAGTGAGTCCAAAGATCCATCAACATGGAGCTTCTTCATGCGATTTATACCAATATGACTTACATGGCAGTGCCACATGTAAGTGGTACTATCATTACTATCTTATATCTTTTGGCATGAAAATGTGTATCACTACGATCGAGATTCAATAAACCACTCAGGTTTAATACTAATCTTGATGGTACAGGGAGCGCGCGATGTTTGATCACATCAAACTTGGAAACACTTCCAACACATATCGTCAGCTCACCTTTAGCTAGTCTCCGTTTATTCCGTAGCTCTTTTGTTTCGAGTTACTAACACTTTAGCAACCGAACCGGTATCTTAATACCCTGGTGCTACTAGGAGTACTAGTAAAGTACACATTTACATAATGTATATCCAATATACTTCTATCGACCTTGCCAGCCTTCTCATCTACCAAGTATCTAGGGTAATTCTGCTCCAGTGGTTGTTCCCCTTATTACAGAAGCACTTAGTATCGGGTTTGGGTTAAACCTTGGGTTTCTTCACTAGAGCAGCAGCTGATTTGCCGTTTCATGAAGTATCCCTTCTTGCCCTCGCCCTTCTTGAAACTAGTGGTTTCACCAACCATCAACAATTGATGTTCCTTCTTGATTTCTACTTTCGCGATGTCAAACAACGCGAATACCTCAAGGATCATCATCTCTATCCTTGATATGTTATAGTTCATCACGAAGCTCTAGCAGCTTGGTGGCAATGACTTTGGAGAAACATCACTATCTCATCTGGAAGATCAACTCCCACTCGATTCAAGTGATTGTTGCACTCAGACAATCTGAGCACAAGCTCAACGATTGAGCTTTTCTCCCTTAGTTTGTAGGCTAAGAAAAACGTCGGAGGTCTTATACCTCTTGACGTGGGCACGAGCCTGAAATCCCAATTTCATCCCTCGAAACATCTCATATGTTCCGCGACGTTTCGAAAACGTCTTTGGTGCCTCAACTCTAAACCGTTTAACTGAACTATCACGTAGTTATCAAAACGTGTATGTCCGATGTTCACAACATCCACAAACGATGTTTGGGGTTTAGCACACTGAGCGGTGCATTAAGGACATGAGCTATCTACTGTCCGCATAATCGCTACTGTCAACTTTCAACTATATTTTCTCTAGGAACAAAACAGTGGAACTAAAGCGCGAGCTTACGACATAATTTGCAAAGATCTTTTGACTATGTTCAGGATAATTAAGTTCATCTTATGAACTCCCACTCAGATAGACATCCCTCTAGTCATCTAAGTGATTACATGATCCGAGTCAACTAGGCCGTGTCCGATCATCACGTGAGACGGACTAGTCATCATCGGTGAACATCTTCATGTTGATCGTATCTACTATACGACTCATGCTCGACCTTTCGGTCTCTTGTGTTCCGAGGCCATGTCTGTACATGCTAGGCTCGTCAAGTCAACCTAAGTGTTTCGCGTGTGTAAATCTGTCTTACACCCGTTGTATGTGAACGTAAGAATCCATCACACCCGATCATCACGTGGTGCTTAGAAACGACGAACTTTCGCAACGGTGCACAGTTAGGGGGAACACTTTCTTGAAATTTTAATGAGGGATCATCTTATTTACTACCGTCGTTCTAAGCAAATAAGATGCATAAACATGATAAACATCACATGCAATCAAATAGTGACATGATATGGCCAATATCATATTGCTCCTTTTGATCTCCATCTTCGGGGCTCCATGATCATCATCGTCACCGGCATGACACCATGATCTCCATCATCATGATCTCCATCATCGTGTCTCCATGAAGTTGTCTCGCCAACTCATTACTTCTACTACTATGGCTACCGGTTAGCAATAAAGTAAAGTAATTACATGGCGTTGTTCAATGACACGCAGGTCATACAATAAATAAAGACAACTCCTATGGCTCCTGCCGGTTGTCATACTCATCGACATGCAAGTCGTGATTCCTATTACAAGAACATGATCAATCTCATACATCACATATCATTCATCACATTCTTCTTGGCCATATCACATCACATAGCATACCCTGCAAAAACAAGTTAGACGTCCTCTAATTGTTGTTTGCATGTTTTACGTGGCTGCTAATGGGTTTCTAGCAAGAACGTTTCTTACCTACGCAAAACCACAACGTGATATGCCAATTGCTATTTACCCTTCATAAGGACCCTTTTCATCGACTCCGTTCCAACAAAAGTGGGAGAGACTGGCACCCGCTAGCCACCTTATGCACCAAGTGCATGTCAGTCGGTGAAACCTGTCTCACGTAAGTGTACGTGTAAGGTCGGTCCGGGCCGCTTCATCCCACAATACCGTCGAAACAAGATTGGACTAGTAACGGTAAGCATATTGAACAAAATCAACGCCCACAACTACTTTGTGTTCTACTCGTGCAAAAAAATCTACGCAATAGACCTACCTCTGATACCACTGTTGGGGAACGTAGCAGAAGTTCAAAATTTTCCTACGTGTCAACAAGATCTATCTATGGAGAAACCAGCAACGAGGGGAAGGAGAGTGCATCTACATATCCTTGTAGATCGCTAAGCGGAAGCGTTCAAGAGAACAGGGTTGAAGGAGTCGTACTCGTCGTGATTCAAATCACCGGAGATCCTAGTGCCGAACGGACGGCACCTCCGCGTTCAACACACGTACAGCCCGGTGACGTCTCCCACGCCTTGATCCAGCAAAGAGAGAGGGAGAGGTTGAGGAAGACTCCGTCCAGCAGCAGCACGATGGCGTGGTGGTGGTGGAGGAGCGTGGCAATCCTGCAGGGCTTCGCCAAGCACCGCGGGAGAGGAGAAGGGAGAGAGGTAGGGCTGCGCCTAGGAGAGGTCAAACTCACGTGTTGGCAGCCCCAAAACCCTCAAGTATATATAGGGGAGAGGGAGGGGGTGCTCCCCCTCTAAGGTTTCCACCCCAAGGGGTGCAGCTGCCCCAATCCCATCTAAGGGTGGCGGCCAAGGGGGAGAGGGGGGAAACTTGCCCCCCAAGTTAGGTGGAAGCACCCCCTCCCCAAACCCTAGGCGCCTTGGGCCCTTGTGGGGGGGCGCACCAGCCCACCTGGGGCTGGTCCCCTCCCACACTTGGCCCATGCAGCCCTCCGGGGCTGGTGGCCCCACTTGGTGGACCCCCGGGATCCTCCCGGTGGTCCCGGTACGTTACCGATAAAACCCGAAACTTTTCCGGTGACCAAAACAGGACTTCCCATATATAAATCTTTACCTTCGGACCATTCCGAAACTCCTCGTGACATCCGGGATCTCATCCGGGACTCCGAACAACATTCGGTAACCACATACAAACTTCCTTTATAACCCTAGCGTCATCGAACCTTAAGTGTGTAGACCCTACGGGTTCGGGAACCATGCAGACATGACCGAGACGTTCTCCGGTCAATAACCAACAGCGGGATCTGGATACCCATGTTGGCTCCCACATGTTCCACGATGATCTCATCGGATGAACCACGATGTCAAGGACTCAATCGATCCCGTATACAATTCCCTTTGTCTAGCGGTATTGTACTTGCCCGAGATTCGATCGTCGGTATCCGATACCTTGTTCAATCTCGTTACCGGCAAGTCTCTTTACTCGTTCCGTAACACATCATCCCGTGATCAACCCCTTGGTCACATTGTGCACATTATGATGATGTCCTACCGAGTGGGCCCAGAGATACCTCTCCGTCACACGGAGTGACAAATCCCAGTCTCGATTCGTGCCAACCCAACAGACACTTTCGGAGATACCTGTAGTGCACCTTTATAGTCACCCAGTTACGTTGTGACGTTTGGTACACCCAAAGCATTCCTACGGTGTCCGGGAGTTGCACAATCTCATGGTCTAAGGAAAAGATACTTGACATTAGAAAAGCTTTAGCATACGAACTACACGATCTTTGTGCTAGGCTTAGGATTGGGTCTTGTCCATCACATCATTCTCCTAATGATGTGATCCCGTTATCAATGACATCCAATGTCCATGGTCAGGAAACCGTAACCATCTATTGATCAACGAGCTAGTCAACTAGAGGCTTACTAGGGACATGGCGTTGTCTATGTATCCACACATGTATCTGAGTTTCCTATCAATACAATTATAGCATGGATAATAAATGATTATCATGAACAAGGAAATATAATAATAACTTATTTATTATTGCCTCTAGGGCATATTTCCAACACGTTGATCGCGAGAGCTTATCATGGGCTAAGTTGGGACACCCCTGCAGGGTATAAACTTTTGAAAGCAGTGCCCATGGTTATGGGCAGATGGGAATTTGTTAATGTCCGGTTGTAGATAACTTGACACCAGATCTGAATTAAAACGCATCAACTGTGTCTGTAGCCGTGATGGTCTCTTTTCGGCGGAGTCCGGGAAGTGAACACGGTTTCTGGGTTATGTTTGACGTAAGTAGGAGTTCAGGATCACTTCTTGATCATTGCTAGCTTCACGACCGTTCCGCTTGTTCTCTTCTCGCTCTTATTTGCGTATGTTAGCCACCATATATGCTTAGTCGATGTTGCAGCCTCACCACTTTACCCCTTCCTTTCCCATTAAGCTTTGCTAGTCTTGATACCCATGGTAATGGGATTGCTGAGTCCTCGTGGCTCACAGATTACTACAACAACAGTTGCAGGTACAGGTTTTGCGATGATCATGACGCGAGAGTGATGCTTGCTTGCGTTGAGTTCTTCTTCTGCTTCTTCGATCAGGGGATAGGTTCCAGGTCGGCAGCCTGGGCTAGCAGGGTGGATGTCGTTCGAGTTTCTATTTGTGTTCCATCCGTAGTCGGATGATGCTATTGTGTATGATGTATTGTTGTATTCGTGTGGCATTGTATGCCTTATGTATGTATCCCCATCTATTATGTAATATTGATGTAATGATATCCACCTTGCAAAAGCGTTTCAATATGCAGGTCTATCCTTGGTGGGACCTTCGAGTTCCTTTTGGATAGGGTCGCATATTGGGCGTGACAAGTTGGTAATCAGAGCCTCGACCGACCATAGGAGCCCCCTTGATTGTTGGCCGTTGTTGAGTCTAGAATAAAAAATGTTTTGAGTCTTAGGATTATATATATCGGAGAGTAGGATTCTTTTTACTCCTCGGTCCCTTTGTCGCTCTGGTGAGGACTCTTGACGTAGATGTTTTGTCTTTCCTCTCCTCAAATTTCACTAAATTTTTTTAGGATCACGCGGGTATCTTGGAATCATTCCGATGGTTTTGTGACGACAACATTGTTCTTGGTGTCTCCTGTCTATTATGTGGCATTGACCCGGAGAGTTGAGCTCCGAGGTGTTGTCGTCACAATTTTATCATTGCAGTTCTGGAATACCTAAGTTCTGCCGACATCGAAAATCTCTTTTATGCAGTTGTTGGTGAGATAACCTCGACGACACCCAGTACTGGGGAGTTCGGGAGTATTGCCATAGCTTGTATAACGGATGCTTTTCGAAGGTTGAGGTACACGATTTCCGGAGTTTTCTTGGTTATGTGTTGACGGATGGATACAGTTGGATGTATGGATTATTAGTTTGGGTGAGATATATTGCTTCCCCTGTATCCCCAACACCAGATTGCATAACCAGAAAGTTTCGGGAGTTTTATAGGTGGGAATTCAAGTAGCTCCTAGAATATCTTTCCGACAGATGCATGATATGGGATTGGGTAAATCTCTATCATATGTATTTGTTCCGGCTTATTTCTGCAAGCAAATCCTTTGTTTTGTTTTGAGTTGTGGTATTTGAGTTGCTTCAATGTCAAGTGTTGATTCCATACCTTTTCTAAACGGTGTTCTCATATTTCTATGGGAGTACTAATCCTTTTTGATCACCGAGATTGTCATGTCAATTCTTTTCCAACCGGCGTGCTTCTCTTCGAGTGGATCCGATCATTTCAACATGCACAAGATCAATTCTAAGTTTTTTTTCTCAACGGTGTTTGTTCCATCTTCCCCAAGTTGCCTTTGTTTTCCCGCCCTCCCACCCTTTTGTTCACCTCTCTCTATTCTTATCCGGAGTGCTCAAGATATCTCAGAAGACTTGTGTTTCCATTCTCAATCCGTTCAAGATATTTCGAGGTTGTTATCTCATTCAAGCCAGTTAATTCAACTGGTGCAACCTCTGTTTAAAATTATTTCAACGGTGTTCCTTTTCAGTGGGCCCTAACCCACAGGTCGTTCCGACTAAAGTGGGAGAGGCTGGCACCCGCTAGCCACCTTATGCACAAAGTGCATGTCAGTCGGTGGAACCTGTCTCACGTAAGTGTACGTGTAAGGTCGATAAGGGCCGCTTCATCCCAAAATACCGTCGAAACAAGATTGGACTAGTAACGGTAAGCATATTGAACAAAATCAACGTCCACAACTACTTTGTCTTCTACTCGTGCATAGAATCTACGCAATAAACCTGGCTCTGATACCACTATTGGGGAACGTAGCAGAAAATCAAAAAATTTCCTACGTGTCACCAAGATCTATCTATGGAGAAACCAGCTACGAGGGGAAGGAGAGTGCATCTACATACCCTTGTAGATCGCTAAGCGGAAGCGTTCAAGGGAACGGGGTTGAAGGAGTCGTACTCGTCGTGATCCAAATCACCGGAGATCCTAGTGCCGAACGGACGGCACCTCCGCGTTCAACACACGTACAGCCCGGTGACGTCTCCCACACCTTGATCCACCAAGGAGAGAGGGAGAGGTTGAGGAAGACTCCGTCCAGCAGCAGCACAATGGCGTGGTGGTGGTGGAGGAGCGTGGCAATCCTGCAGGGCTTCGCCAAGCACCGCGGGAGAGGAGAAGGGAGAGAGGTAGGGCTGCGCCAAGAGGGAGAGAAACTCATGTGCTGGGCAGCCCCTACACCTCAACTATTTATAGGGGAAGGGGAGGGGGCTGCGCCCCCTCTATGGTTCCCTCCCCAGGGGTGGCGGCAGCCCCCAGATCCCATCTGGGTGGCGGCCAGAAGGGGAGAGAGGGGAGGCGCACCTGGGGTGGGCCTTAGGGCCCATCTGCCCTAGGGTTTGCCCCCCTCCCACTCTTCCCTGCGCCTTGGGCCTTGTGAGGGGGCGCACCAGCCAACCTGGGGCTGGTCCCCTCCCACACTTAACCCATGCAGCCCTACGGGGATGGTGGCCCCACTTGGTGGACCCCCGGGACCCTCCCGGTGGTCCCGGTACGTTACCGATAAAACCCGAAACTTTTCCGGTGACCAAAACAGGACTTCCCATATATAAATCTTTACCTCCGGACCATTCCGGAACTCCTCGTGACGTCCGGGATCACATCCGGGACTCCGAACAACATTCGGTAAACACATACAAACTTCCTTTATAACCCTAGCGTCATCGAACCTTAAGCGTGTAGACCCTACGGGTTCGGGAACCATGCAGACATGACCGAGACGTTCTCTGGTCAATAACCAACAGCGGGATCTGGATACCCATGTTGGCTCCCACATTTTCCACGATGATCTCATCGGATGAACCACGATGTCAAGGACTCAATCGATCCCGTATACAATTCCCTTTGTCTAGCGGTATTGTACTTGCCCGAGATTCGATCGTCGGTATCCCGATACCTTGTTCAATCTCGTTACCGGCAAGTCTCTTTACTCGTTCCGTAACACATCATCCCGTGATCAACCCCTTGGTCACATTGTGCACATTATGATGATGTCCTACCGAGTGGGCCCAGAGATACCTCTCCATTAACCGGAGTGACAAATCCCAATCTCGATTCGTGCCAACCCAACAGACACTTTTGGAGATACCTGTAGTGCACCTTTATAGCCACCCAGTTACGTTGTGACGTTTGGTACACCCAAAGCATTCCTACGGTATCCGGGAGTTGCACAATCTCATGGTCTAAGGAAATGATACTTGACATTAGAAAAGCTTTAGCATACGAACTACGATCCTTGTGCTAGGCTTAGGATTGGGTCTTGTCCATCACATCATTCTCCTAATGATGTGATCCCGTTATCAACGACATCCAATGTCCATGCTCAGGAAACCGTGACCATCTGTTGATCAACGAGCTAGTTCACTATAGGCTTACTAGGGACATGGTGTTGTCTATGTACCCACACATGTATCTGAGTTTCCTATCAATACAATTATAGCATGGATAATAAACGATTATCATGAACAAGGAAATATAATAATAACTAATTTATTATTGCCTCTAGGGCATATTTCCAACACCAAGTGTGGGAGGGTACCAGCCCCGGGTGGGCTGGTGCACCCCCCCACCGAGGCCCAAGGCGCCTAGGGTTTGGGGAGGGGGCGCCTCCACCTTACTTGGGGTGCAAGTTTCCCCCTCTCCCCCCCTTGGCCGCACCCTAGATGGGATCTAGGGGCTGCCGCACCAGTTGGGGTGGGAACCCTAGAGGGGGCGCAGCCCCCTCCCTCTCCCCTATATATAGTTGAGGTCTTTGGGGCTGCCAACACATGATTTGATCTCCCTCTTGGCCCAGCCCTACCTCTCTCCCTCCTCGTCTCTCGTAGTGCTTGGCGAAGCCCTGTTGGAGTACTGCGCTCCTCCACCACCATCACGCCGTTGTGCTGCTGCTGGACGGAGTCTTCCCCAACCTCTCCCTCTCTCCTTGCTGGATCAAGGTGTGGGAGACGTCACCGGGCTGTACGTGTGTTGAACGCGGAGGTGCCGTCCGTTCGGCACTAGGATCTCCGGTGATTTGGATCACGACGAGTACGACTCCCTCAACCCCATTCTCTTGAACACTTCCGCTTAGCGATCTACAAGGGTATGTAGATGCACTCCCCTCTCTCATTGCTAGTCTCTCCATAGATAGATCTTGGTGACTCGTAGGAAAATTTTGAATTTCTGCTACGTTCCCCAACAGTGGCATCATGAGCTAGGTCTATGCGTAGATTCTATGCACGAGTAGAACACAAGTTGTTGTGGGCTTTGATTTTGTTCAATATGCTTACCGATACTGGTCTTATCTTGATTCAGCGGCATCGTGGGATGAAGCGGCCCGGACCGACCTTACACGTACTCTTACGTGAGACAGGTTCCACCGACTGACATGCACTTGTTGCATAAGGTGGCTAGCGGGTGCCAGTCTCTCCCACTTTAGTCGGATCGGATTCGATGAAAAGGGTCCTTATGAAGGGAAAATAGCAATTGACAAATGACGTTGTGGTTTTGCGTAGGTAAGAAACGTTCTTGCTAGAAACCCATAGCAGCCACGTAAAACATGCAAACAACAATTAGAGGACGTCTAACTTGTTTTTGCAGAGTATGCTATGTGATGTTATATGGCCAAAAGAATGTGATGAATGATCTGTGATGTATGAGATTGATCATGTTCTTGTAATAGGAATCACGACTTGCATGTCGATGACTATGACAACCGGCAGGAGCCATAGGAGTTGTCTTAATTTATTGTATGACCTGTGTGTCATTGAACAACGCCATGTAATTACTTTACTTTATTGCTAAACCGTTAGCTATAGTAGTAGAAGTAATAGTTGGCGAGACCACTTCATGGAGACACCATGATGGAGATCATGATGATGGAGATCATGGTGTCATGCCGGTGACGATGATGATCATGGAGCCCCGAAGATGGAGATCAAAAGGAGCAAAATGATATTGGCCATATCATGTCACTTCTTGATTGCATGTGATGTTTATCATGTTTTACATCTTATTTGCTTAGAACGACGGTAGTAAATAAGATGATCCCTCATTAAAATTTCAAGAAAGTGTTCCCCCTAACTGTGCACCGTTGCGAAAGTTCCTTGTTTCGAAGCACCACGTGATGATCGGGTGTGATAGATTCTAACGTTCACATACAACGGGTGTAAGCCAGATTTACACACGCGAAACACTTAGGTTGACTTGACGAGCCTAGCATGTACAAACTTGGCCTCGGAACACAAGAGACCGAAAGGTCGAGCATGAGTCGTATGGTAGATACGATCAACATGAAGATGTTCACCGATGATGACTAGTCCGTCTCACGTGATGATCGGACACAGCCTAGTTGACTCGGATCATGTAATCACTTAGATGACTAGAGGGATGTCTATCTGAGTGGGAGTTCATAAGATGAACTTAATTATCCTGAACATAGTCAAAAGATCTTTGCAAATTATGTCGTAAGCTCGCGCTTTAGTTCCACTGTTTAGATATGTTCCTAGAGAAAATATAGTTGAAAGTTGACAGTAGCGATTATGCGGACAGTAGAAAGCTTATGTCCTTAATGCACCGCTCAGTGTGCTGAACCCCAAACGTCGTTTGTGGATGTTGCAAACATCGGACATACACGTTTTGATAGGTACGTGATAGTACAGTTAAACGGTTTAGAGTTGAGGCACCAAAGACATTTTTCGAAAACGTCGCGGAACATATGAGATGTTTCGAGGGCTGAAATTGGGATTTCAGGCTCATGTCCACGTCAAGAGGTATAAGACCTCCGACGATTTTCTTAGCCTGCAAACTAAGGGAGAAAAGCTCAATCGTTGAGCTTGTGCTCAGATTGTCTGAATACAACAATCACTTGAATCGAGTGGGAATTGACCTTCCAGATGAGATAGTGATGTTTCTCCAAAGTCATTGCCACCAAGCTACTAGAGCTTCGTGATGAACTATAACATATCAGGGATAGATATGATGATCCTTGAGATATTCGCAATGTTTGACACCGTGAAAGTAGAAATCAAGAAGGAGCATCAATTGTTGATGGTTAGTGAAACCACTAGTTTCAAGAAGGGCAAGGACAAGAAGGGATACTTCATGAAAAGGCAAATCAGCTGCTGCTCTAGTGAAGAAACCCAAGGTTGAACCCAAACCTGAGACTAAGTGCTTATGTAAAAAGGGGAACAACCACTGGAGCAGAATTACCCTAGATACTTGGTAGATGAGAAGGCTGGCAAGGTCGATAGAAGTATATTGGATAACATTATGTTAATGTGTACTTTACTAGTACTCCTAGTAGCACCAGGGTATTAGATACCGGTTCGGTTGCTAATTGTTAGTAACTCGAAATAAAAGCTACGGAATGAACGGAGACTAGCTAAAGGTAAGCTGACGATATGTGTTGGAAGTGTTTCCAAGGTTGACGTGATCAAGCATCGCACGCTCCCTCCACCCGTCGAGATTGGTGTTAAACCTAAATAATTGTTATTTGGTGTTTGCGTTGAGCATAGACATGATTGGATTATGTCTATCGCAATACGTTTATTCATTTAAGGAGAATAATGGTTACTCTGTTTATTTGAATAATACCTTTCAATGGTCTTGCACCTAAAATGAATGGTTTATTGAATCTCGATCGTAGTGATACACATGTTCATGCCAAAAGATATAAGATAGTTATGATAGTACCACCTACTTGTGGCACTGCCATGTAAGTCATATTGGTATAAAACACATGAAGAAGCTCCATGTTGATGGATCTTTGGACTCTCTCGTTTTTGAAAAGTTTGAGACATGCAAACCATGTCTATTGGTGTATATGCATGAAGAAACTCCATGCAAATAGACCGTTTGGACTCACTTGATTTTGAATCACTTGAGACATGCAAATCATACCACATGGGCAAGATGACTGAAAGCCTCGTTTTCAGTAAAATGGAACAAGAAAGCAACTTGTTGGAAGTAACACATTTTGATGTGTGCAGTCCAATGAGTGCTGAGGCACGCAGTGGATATCGTTATGTTCTTACTTCACGGATGATTTGAGTAGATACTGAGTATATTCACTTGATGAAACACAAGTCTGAATTATTGAATGGTTCAAGTAATTTCAGAGTGAAGTTGAAGATCATCATGACAAGAGGATAAAATGTCTATGATATGATCATAGAGATGAGTATCTGAGTTACAAGCTTTGGCACGCAATTAAGGCATTGTGGAAATTGTTTCACAATTAATAACACATGGAACACCATAGTGTGATGGTGTGTCCGAACATCATAGTTTCACCCTATTGGATATGGTGCGTACCATGATGTCTCTTATCGAATTACCACTATCGTTCATGGGTTAGGCATTAGAGACAACCGCACTCACTTTAATAGGGCACCACGTAATTCCGTTGAGACGACACCGTTTGAACTATGGTTTGGAGAAACCTAAGTTGTCGTTTCTTAAAAGTTTGGGGCTGCGACGCTTATGTGAAAAAGTTTCAGGTTGATAAGCTCGAACCCAAAGCGGATAAAATGCATCTTCATAGGACACCCAAAACAATTGGGTATACCTCCTAATTCAGATCCGAAAGCAATAGGGATTGTTTCTTGAATCGGGTCCTTTCTCGAGGAAAGGTTTGTCTCGAAAAATTGAGTGGGAGGATGGTGGAGACTTGATATGGTCACTGCAACTAGTGTATAGCAGGGCACGGGAAGTTGTTCCTGTGGCACCTACACCAATTGAAGTGGAAGCTGATGATAGTGATCATGAAGCCTCGGATCAAGTCACTACCGAACCTCGTAGGATGACAAGGACGCGTACTGCTTCAGAGTGGTACGGTAATCCTGTCTTGGAGGTCATGTTGCTATACAACAATGAACCTACGGGCTATGGAGAAGGGATGGTAGGCCCGGATTCCGACAAATGGCTCGAGGCCATAAAATCCGAGAGAGGATCCATGTATGAAAACAAAGTGTAGACTTTGGCAGAACTACTTTATGGTTGTAAGTCTATTGGGTACAGATGGATTTTAAAAGGAAGACGGACAATGATGGTAAGTATCACCATTAAGAAAGCTCGACTTGTCGTTAAGATGTTTTCCGACAAGTTCAAGGAGTTGACTACGGTGAGGCTTTCTCACTCGTAGTGATGCTAAGAGTCTGTTGGAATTGGATTAGCAGTTACTGCATTATTTATGAAATCTTGCAGATAGGATGCCAAAAACATTGTTTCCTCGACAATTTTCTTGAGGAAAGGTTGTATGTGATACAACCAGAAGGTTTTTGACAATCCTAAAAGACGCTAACAAGTATGCAAAGCTCCAGCAATCCTTCTAAGGACTGGAGTAAGCATCTCGGAGTTGGAATGTATGCTTTGATGAGATGATCAAAGATTTTGGGTTTATACAGAGTTTATGAGAAACTTGTATTTCCAAAGAAGTGAGTGGGAGCACTATAGAATTTCTGATGAGTATATGTTGTTGACATATTGTTGATCAGAAATGATGTAGAATTTCTGGAAAGCATATAGGGTTATATGAAATGTGTTTTTCAATAGAAATCCTGGATTAAGCTGCTTGAACATTGAGCATCAAGATCTATGAGGATAGATCAAGAACGCTAAATGGTACTTTCAAATGAGCACATACCTTGACATGATCTTGAAGGTGTTCAAGATGGATCAGTCAAAGAAGGAGTTCTTGCCTGAGTTGTAAGGTATGAAGTTAAGACTTAAAGCTCGACCACGGCAGAAGAAAGAGAAAGGACGAATGTCGCCCCCTATGCCTTAGCCATAGGCTCTATACAGTATGTCATGCTTTGTACCGCACCTGATATGTGCCTTGCCACGTGTCTGGTAAGGGGGTACAACAGTGATCCAGGAATGGATCATTGGACAGCGGTCAAAATTGTCCTTGGAATAAATAAGGACATGTTTCTCGATTATGGAGGTGATAAAGAGTTCGGCGTAAAGGGTTACATCGATGCAAGCTTTAACACCTATCCGAATGACTCTGAGTAGCAAATCGGATACGTATAGTGGAGCAACCATTTGGAATAGCTCCAAGTGGAGCGTGGAAGCAGCATTTACAATATGACCTAGAGATTTTTGAAGTACATACGGATCTGAATGTTGCAGACCCGTTGACTAAAACCTCTCTCACAAGCAAAACATGATCAAACCCCAGAACTCATTGAGTCTTAATCACATGATGATGTGAACTAGTTTAGTGACACTAGTAAACTCTTTGGATGTTGGTTACATGGAGATGTGACCTGTGAGTGTTAATCACATGGCGATGTGAACTAGATTATTGACTCTAGTGCAAGTGGGAGACTGTTGGAAATATGCCCTAGAGGCAATGATAAATTAGTTATTATTATTATATTTCCTTGTTCATGATAATCGTTTATTATCCATGCTATAATTGTATTGATAGGAAACTCAGATACATGTGTGGTACATAGACAACACCATGTCCCTAGTAAGCCTCTAGTTGACTAGCTCGTTGATCAATAGATGGTTACGGTTTCCTGACCATGGACATTGGATGTCGTTGATAACGGGATCACATCATTAGGAGAATGATGTGATGGACAAGACCCAATTCTAAGCCTAGCACAAAGATCGTGTAGTTCGTATGCTAAAGCTTTTATAATGTCAAGTATCATTTCCTTAGACCATGAGATTGTGCAACTCCCGGATACCGTAGGAATGCTTTGGGTGTACCAAACGTCACAACGTAACTGGGTGGCTATAAAGGTGCACTACGGGTATCTCCGAAAGTGTCTGTTGGGTTGGGACGAATCGAGACTGGGATTTGTCACTCTGTGTGATGGAGAGGTATCTCTAGGCCCACTCGATAGGACATCATCATAATGTGCACAATGTGACCAAGGGGTTGATCACGGGATGATGTGTTACGGAACGAGTAAAGAGACTTGCCGGTAACGAGACTGAACAAGGTATCGGCATACCGACGATCGAATCTCGGGCAAGTACTATACCGGTAGACAAAGGGAATTGTATACGGGATTGATTGAATCCTTGACATCGTGGTTCATCCGATGAGATCATCGTGGAACATGTGGGAGCCAACATGGGTATCCAGATCTCGCTGTTGGTTATTGGCCGGAGAGTTGTCTCGGTCATGTCTGCATGGTTCCCGAACCAGTAGGGTCTACACACTTAAGGTTCGATGACGCTAGGGTTATAGGGAATAGATATACGTGGTTACCAAATGTTGTTCAGAATCCCGGATGAGATCCCGGACGTCACGAGGAGTTCCGGAATGATCCGGAGGTAAAGATTTATATATGGGAAGTCCTGTTTTGGTCACCGGACAAGTTTCGGGTGCTATCGATAATGTACCGGGACCACCGGGAGGGTCCCGGGGGTCCACCAGGTGGGGCCACCGGCCCCAGAGAGTTGCATGGGCCAAGTGTGGGAGGGGACCAGCCCCAGGTGGGCTGGTGCCCCCCCCCACCAGGGCCCAAGGCGCCTAGGGTTTGGGGAGGGGGCGCCTCCACCTTACTTGGGGGGCAAGTTTCCCCCTCTTCCGCCTTGGCCGCACCCTAGATGGGATCTAGGGGCTGTCCTACCCCTTGGGGTGGGAACCCTAGAGGGGGCGCAGCCCCCTCCCTCTCCCCTATATATAGTTGAGGCCTTTGGGGCTGCCAACACATGATTTGATCTCCCTCTTGGCGCAGCCCTACCTTTCTCCCTCCTCGTCTCTCGTAGTGCTTGGCGAAGCCCTGCTGGAGTACCGCGCTCCTCCACCACCACCACGCCATTGTGCTGCTGCTAGACGGAGTCTTCCCCAACCTATCCCTCTCTCCTTGCTGGATCAAGGCGTGGGAGACGTCACCGGGCTGTGCGTGTGTTGAACGCGGAGGTGCCGTCCGTTCGGCACTAGGATCTCCGGTGATTTGGATCACGACGAGTATGACTCCCTCAACCCCGTTCTCTTGAACGCTTCCGCTTAGCGATCTACAAGGGTATGTAGATGCACTCCCCTCTCTCTCGTTGCTAGTCTCTCCATAGATAGATCTTGGTGACTCGTAGGAAAATTTTGAATTTCTGCTACGTTCCCCAACAAAACTATGGCAGGACCTCTAACGGGAAAAACAAGAACACGTATGGGACAGCAGCTAGAGCAGAGGCACTGGACTTGGGGTCGGTGTCCTCCATATCGTCGAGGAGGTTGTCGACGTCGGGGAAGTAGTCGTCATCGGGAAAGTAGTCATCGGAGTCCGTGGCGTCCGTGACGAAGAAGTCAGTAGTCGCGCAGAGCGCTCCCCAGAAACCTTATAACCCTTCTCCCGTACAGGACTCAAAGAGGTGCGGTTTCGGAGGCCTACTGTCCCAACATGCGGTGCATGCCGCAAGCCAGGATGGGGAAGATCGTAGCAGGAGCGCAATGCTCAGGAACCGGTGGCGAGAGGAAGAAGTAGTTCTGGTGTGTCTCTCTGGAGAGGAGCGACCTCTCTTATATAGGCACATGAGAAGGACGCGAACAGGCTGCGGCGGGAGGTGAAGCAACGGAGGGAGACGAAACGAACAGGCAGCACGCGAAGAGGTGCACCGTTCGTATTCAGGCTCCACTACAGCAAAACGTTTCAGCTCCCGTGTGACCATTCGTATACCCGTCATGCGTGGCAAAAATTTAGACATCGGCTCGTTCCCACAACCTGCGGCGCGTCGTGACGAGGCGTGGCGTGGCGAGGCGGGCGGCGGAGGAGGAGCACGCGTGGATGTCCCTCTTGTTCTCATGCTCATACATGTGAGGAAAGAACCTCACTTATAAATCTAACTCCCTCTAAACTAGCAATGTGGGACTAAACTTTAGTTCCACCTCTTGCCTTGCACGAATGGGCTGCGTGGGCCTTTAGGGTTTATAGGAATTTCTGAAACTGCTATTGGGCTAGACCCAAAATAGACAAAATTCCAGCACTTTTAGTGCTTGCAATGTGAAGGATCTTATTTTTACGTATGAAAGGTTGACATATGCATGCTTGTGATCATACTTTTGCTCGACCCATGCTACTCCACCCATATAAACTCTTCACTCATAGGTATTACTAAGGCTTACCCTCCACATAAGCAATATCCAAGTCGGATGTACAACCTCCACACACTGCATCCAATGAGGCGAGGTCGCACTACTCCCTGAATAGAGAAAGAAGCATCTATGGGGTTGCTCAGGCATCATGTTGTAGTCATGTGTGGTGGCACGGTGCATTCAGCTTAGGGCAATGTGAGGTCGGGGCAACCAGTGGAGGAGATCTAGGCTACATGAGACCATCTTGGGAGGAGTGGGTCGTGGCAGAGTCTGAAACGAGGAAGGAGTTCATGGTAGCGTGAGGAGAGGGGCAACAACAAGGTGGCAGATAAGGTTCAGGAGAGCTCAGGGAGCGGATATGTTGTAGGGTAGTATGATCTCTTTTCTTCCTATCGTACATGAAGCGCAACATTTGGTGGTGTCAAATACGATAAATTCCTCAAACTAAAAAAATCGACGTGGTATGATTCCTGGAAATCTATGCGCCATGTTTTTGTACAAGACTAGTGAGGGGCTCAACTCCTGGAACTGAGCTCCATGGAGTTGGTTTGTTTCTCATCCGGCTCTGATCTACCGATTTCTTTGGGGAGCTAGGGGCAGACTGAACCTGAACAGAGCCTGCTTATTGGACTCCTGGCTTAATTGAATCAACACATTTTGGGGGTGGGGGGGGTGAAAATTATTTATTTCTTCTTATTGAATAGAAAAGCCAACCTGTTGATATTGTTCTTTGTGGGGAAATTCATTGTTCATGTTGATACTGTTAATGGGTTGGATTGACAACCCAATTTAAATTAGTTATTATTCATAGCTTGATTTTTTTCTTCTGTTTCCATGGTTCTGTTCTTAATATGAATATTCATTGTTGTGACGTGATTGTAGCCATGTCGTCTTATTTAAAAAAAATTCTAACTCTAAAATTTAGAGTACCATGAAAACCTAGTTAAAACACACAAGTTTTGAATCTGGTATTTACCCAACGCAATCGTGTTTGTGTAGTTGTATACGTATACCTAATTCTCCATCTATATATAAGAAAAGAAAACTTAAGAGCATCTCAATAGATGATGTAGATGCATAAATAACTACCTTTTACATCACCAAGCCCTAAAAATACTGCTCAAACAGATGATGTAGATCTATAAATTTCTACGTGACCTGCTTCAACTGATGTAAAATACAACACTTGCGATGCAAATTTGCGTCATCAACTGTCGGAGATGTAAACCCAAATGCAAAACGGCCAGCCGCGGACCAACCCAACCACCACCATGAAAGTTCCCAACTGCTGACCCCTTTTCGCTGCTGTTGTCACTGCCCGATTCCGGTCAGATTTGGCGCCTCCCTGCCGCCCCGCCAGCTCTGCGCCTCGCCTCCCCCCACCCCCACCCCAACGGACCGCCATGGCCACCTCCTCGTAGCCCGCGGCCGTCGCCGCCGCTCCCGTGCTCATCCTCCCATGGTAGCGCCGCCGACGATCCTCGAGGTGCGCCCGCTTGAGTTGGCTACGGAGGAGATGGAGCTCTGCAGGCTCCACATCCAGCACCAGTGGAGGACGAGGTTCCGCGGCATCCGCCCCGCTTTTCTGCCGCGCCGCCACCCGATTCGAGCGTTGTAGGCCCATCCCGCCTCAGTTGAAGCTCGGCCATCGCCCGATTCAAGCTCCGCGGGGCTACCCCAGCGCATTTGAAGCTCGGCCACCCGCGCGTTTCGAGCTTCGCTGCCACCCCACCGTGCCCCTTATCTTGATTTGAAGCTTGGACACCCGATTCAAGCTCCCCTGCCAGCGCCCGACTCGACGCTCGGCCACCAACGCCTGTCTCGACTCGACGCTCGGCCACAACCACGCCACCGCCATGCTGCTGAAGAATTAGTTTTACATCTTAAAAAACATTTGTTGGAGCACTAGTTTCACGCATCATCTGTTGGAGTTGAGACTTTTTTTTATGATGTTTTTTTTTTATGACGTAAATTATACAACACCAACTTTTATATCTCTAAATATACATCTTTTATTGGAGATGCTCCAAGTGGAAATCATTTTGATTGAGTTTCAGATAAAAGCTAAACTATCTCTCCCTCGTATACTCTAGGACTATTCCAAATTACAGCACGGTCCTGAATCGGAGGTTGTTTACAGTTTGCTCGTGACACGGGCCGAAGTGCCTATATAGGGCCTTTTAACATCACGGAGAGTCCCGACGTCTTTTCACATCCACGAATCGATCTACCTAGCCGCAAAAGGAAAATCTACCTCGAGGCTCCTCCGATCGAACGACCGATCGATCTACCTCGAGGCTCCTGGAGGAAGATACGACGTCGATGTCGCTCCCGGAGGAGATCGTCGGCGAGATCCTCGTGCGCGTGAGGGTCGCGGGCGACCTCTTCCGCTGCGCCAGGACGTGCAGCAGCTGGAGCCGCCTCGCGGACGACGTCCGCCGCCACCGCTGGCCGGGCCACGCGTCGTTCCTCTCCGGGTTCCTCACTCGAAAGAGCTTCGCGCAGTCCCTCCTCCCGGCGCCGGGGTCCGTGTTCGGGCCGGACCGCCGCCCTCTTGCCTCCTTCTTTCCAGACGCCGTTACCAGACACCGCCTCAAACGCGCAACGCCCCTCGCCGCACGCCACGGCCTCCTCCTCGTGCGTCTCCACTCCTCCAAGGCCGCAGTTCGCCTGGCCGTCTGCAATCTGCTGGCCGGCACATGCGATGTCCTCCCCAATCTAGATGGCACCAAGTATAGAGACATTGGTTATGCCATTCTTACCAGGTCAGACTGCTCCCCAGACGGCAACAAAGAGCAACCTTCATCATTGCCCACCGGCTACTCTCCTTTGTTCAAAGTTCTAGTAATCTGCAACAACATCGATGACCAGCCAGCAGATACCGTGCACTCTCTACACTTTCTCACTCAGCGACGCAAGGTGGAACACAGCTAGGAATATCTGCGGGTTGCCCATGCACGCCAACGCTGTTGTGTGCCGTGGCACTGCGCATTGGCTTGTTTGGTGCAAGTCAACCGAGGATCACGTCAATAGGTTGCATACTCTTGATGTGGATGCCAGGACCTGCCATGTCTCCCTAACGAAGATTGTGATCCCGACCCAACGTCATCTCTCCGGAACTTGTGATGGACCATACCTTAGCGTCGCTGCTAGCGGGAGACTGTCGTTGCTTTACCTACAAAGGCCGGGTCTCCAACTAAAAATATGTGTGCGACAAGACAAAGACGGGAGAGACAATGGTGGTAGATGGCTTTGGAGCCGAGTCGTCGAGCTGAAACCACCCAAGCAGTTTCAAGCAGAAAGGATGCACTTGACCTTTTTGGCAGAAAAGGGTGGCATGTTGCTTGTCAAGGACAACAAAAAGAACGTGTATGTCGCCGATCTTAAGACAGGGGTGATGGAATGGCTGATGTACCACAACCATGTTACCGGCCAGAAGATCGTGCCCTATGAGATATATTGGCCGACAGTCTAATCGGTATTGTTCTTGGTACTCGATAGATGCTAGTGCATGTGACTTAAAGAAACTACCATTGGTATGCTGGGTAATAATTGTCGTCTCGTCAGTCTTGATGAATTCTGGCTGCCTAGCCTAGTAGTTGGTATGATTTTTTTTTATCTGCTGAATGTAAAAATGATATGGCATTAGACAAATAATCTTCTTTTTTTGCCATTTTTTGTTCTCGACTTGGCTGCTAGCGATTCCGCTGCACCTGTTCGTTAATGAAGGTTGTTGTCGTGTTAAAAAAACAAATCGGCGTAGTGGATGAGGATGCGGACCACCTGGGTGGGGGTGGAATCTGCCCAAACATTCGACACAAATCGCGTAGGTGTTTTTTTTTTTTTTTTTGCTTTGGCATTGCCAAAAGCTGCGGTTCTATATTTACCGCATGTTATGTACACGCATGGAAAAACGAATTTGTAGATCCAATCTAGACAGAGACCTGGCGTGGCTCTCAAGTTTTCTGATCACATGATATACGTAGCGCCCGCTGAACACGTGGTCACGCTATAAATCGAACGAAGATGGAGGAAATGTCGTCCTTGGCGGCGGCCACCGCGGTATCGCTCTCGGAGGACGTGGTCTGCGAGATCCTCGCCCGCGTGTGGGACACGGTCGCACTCTTCCGCTGCGCGGTGACATGAAGGCGATGGAGCCACCTCGTCGTCGACGCCTCGTATCTCCGCTGTCGCAGGTAGGATCAGGGCACATCCACGACCACCTTGGATGGGTTCCTCACTCAGAAACGGCTGGACCATCCAGACCTTGCGATTTCGTTCATCCCAACGTTGCAGTCGTCCGGCACCGGCCGCCGCCACCTCGGCTCCTTGTTCCCGAACGCCACCACGCCCCTCCTTGACCATTCGGTGCCTAGCCACCGCGGTCGCCTAGCCACCTGCGGCCTCCTCCTCGTACGCCTCGCCACCGCGGTCGCCTAGCCATGTGTGATCTGAGCACCGGAGCGTGCAACGAGCTTCCATTGCTAGACCACAATTATACAGATTTCGGCGAAAGCGGCTATGCCATCCTGACTAGTGCCGACTGTTCCTCCGGCACGCAGCAGCAACCTCCGGCACCATCGAGATACTCAACCTTGTTCAAAGTGCTGGTTCTGGTATCAGGTTTGGATACCCGCGAAACCTTCACATGTTCTCATCCAGCGAGGCCAGGTGGAGCTCCCCTAAAACATTACTTTATAACAGAACACACATTGTGCCCCATGGGTCAGTCAGGCATCCCGGATGGTGTCATCTGTCATGGCATGGTGCACTGGCTTGTTGGAGATTGGTCAAACGTCAAATCAAATTTATATACACTTGACTTGGACACAGAGAAGCGCCTAATCTCTTGGACGAAGATCCCGGACCCAACAACTTCCTTTTGATCCCTAAGCCACGATGAGCCACAACTCAAGGTTGCTACCGATGGGACGCTCTCGTTGCTAGTTCTCCATAGGCCAGGCTTGCAACTACAGATCTACGCACGTCAAGACTACAAAAATAGCGAGGATGTTGCTACTGCCGGGTGGATTTGCAGTCGTGTGGTGCAATTGAAACCACTCAAACAGATTGAAAGAAGGTCAATGCACTTGAGTATCTTGGGAGAGAAAGGTGGCGTGATCTTACTCAAGGACCTGAAGAGGCATGTGTATATTGGTGACCTTGGGACGGGAACCGTGAAGGAGATAGATTACTTGGGTCGGTTCAATCGTCAGAGTGTTGTTTTGTTAGAGATGGACTGGCCGGCGTTCTTTGTTTCTCGTCTTGGTAGCAGATAGGTGTATGCATCATGTAAGTCAACTTGATACGAAGAAAACAGCATGGGAATTGCTATGTTGTTATTTCTTGTTATTATATGATAAAATGTGTGGATGAACATAACTACTTCTTCGTTCACCATGGTGTTACTTGTTTTCTGATTGTGCCAAGTTGCATTTAGGATAGTATAACCGAGCCTAATCCCTGCCCTCTCACGCACTTGACGTTTTCAGCCATCAGATCACATGTGCAAGTTGTTTCTGGTCGTCGGATGATTCTGGGCCGAACTGTCCTAAAGGGCAGCTACTCCTGAAGAAAAATCTGATGTCTGTGATTGACTGAGCCTTTTCTGGCGGCCCATTTACCTAACCTCCTCCTCGCGACATACAGCAGAAAGCCCCCGATCGACAACCGCTCGTCTCTCTCCAATTCCATCCCCGACCTGTCCTCTCACAGCCGCGACACGAAGTGCGCCGCCATTCCGCCGCACGGTGCAGTCCCCCACCCCCTCCCCGCGCTGGAACGACGCCTGCATTCCTCGCCCACGTGGGCCACCAGCGAGAGAGAGTGGATCCAGGCGCTTGCGATACGGCCGACGCGATCCACCAGCGAGAGAGAGGGGATCCAGGCGCTTGTGATTCGGCCGACGCGGGTTCTGCAAGGGATCTAATCGGCATGATGAGAAATTACATCGGCAAGGGTAATCACCTGATCTTTTTTTAGAATCGAAATCACAAATGTTGTTCATCGTCCTAACAAGGAAAGGTATATTCATCTCTGCTTTATTGTTTTTCTTTTCTTTTTTCTGTAGATAATTCATTGACCTGAATTACCATTGTTTCTCGAACAATGAGAGATGGGTGGAGGTACATACACACGGTCGCCGATGCATATATATATAGACACACACACATACACATGCGAAGCTTACAACTGGATCCGGCCTCCGTCTGCCGCGTCAATCTCTGTGTTTTTTATGAATAAATGTGTGTCATCCTGTCGATCAACATGGACGTGCACTTCGAGCAGAGATGAAACTCTACATGAGGTGAGACGCAGCTTCCCGTAAACCACCCTAGATCATTTTTCAGTCCCTTTTTGGTTGGTCCTTGCTGATCTCTGGTTGGCACTATGGGTAGATTTCCTATCTTCCAGGAAGTGATCCAGCATGGGCAAACTGATCTGGATGGTGGAAGCTAGGTGGTAAGGTATCGGGAAGAGGTACCTCCAGAATCATCGGTGACGGCGCTCGTTCGAGGGGGGCAAGTTGCTGAACGTGGTGCAAACTACAGCGACAAAGCGCCCACGGAGTCAGGTGAATTTGCTGTGAAGTCGGATACGAAAGCTCTTGATGGACTAAGAGGTAATTAGTTTACTTTGGTAAGAACTAGAACGGTTCGTCCATTGGCATGTGCCTGAATGTTCTTTAAATTCCTTGAACTTAATCATAGTGTGAAAATGGTGATGGTCGATATGTAATGCATTCTGATGTAGTTGAACAAGTGGGTTGCTTTAGCTCAAGGAATTAAGCACTGTGCGGTGCCGTGGGAAAGCATCTGCACTATGCCATCAAAATCATGATTTCGGAATGTGCCATGCTTGCTGTTTCAATTTTTTCCGGTTTGCCATGGCACAGTAGGGGAGCTGACTTTCTCTCGGATGAGTTTGATTTCCTACCTTACTGAAATGCAGTGAAACCAAAATGTTTGCACTTTGGCATGGTAGGGGAGCTGACTTTCATGAAGAAGCAAAACTTTGTGGAAATCAAAATGCAGGTATGCCCAAAGAATTAACATACTTTATCAATTTCTCTTATTCTGAGTTCAATCGCCAAATGATTATTTGTTATAATACATACACAATCATCAAATATTCCAATTGTTGAATCATGAGCTATTCCAAGCCGTCTTGATTAGTGTCATTTTCTACTGGTTCTCTTATGGCATGTTAATTATCAAGCAAATCCAATTCAATTACTTCCCGCAATGTTGGATATATAGGCATATTAGCAATGATACATCTATCCAACATCAAGATTTCTACTTTTGGACCCGTAGAGAGTTTTACTTGTGGTTGTATGATCTGATTGCATTTATTCAATACCCAGTTCATCCTTCCCGTAACACTACTCTTCATATGTATTGATTTTCCTAGCCCATTCCAATAACTAAACTTCATCTGAATATCAAGTTTTACTGATTAAGTTCTACTCTTAAGAAACGGGTTATGCATAGGGAAGTGGCATGCAGGTGTTACTAAATACAGAAAAACATGTTGTTCCCATGCACTTTTAATTTGTCTCCAATCCGACCAAATAGTATCTCCTGTTTATCCAGATCTTGCAAAGACTAAAGGATATTGAATGTTTGCTAAATGAGTAATCCTACTTTATATGCTTCTTCGGAACCTCCTACAGAGGTTTGCCATGAGCATAGGGCATTGCTGCATCTTATTTGGATGTGCACTAATTTATAGATAGTACCCTTTATGTTGCATCTTAAGTTTAGTCCAGTTTTAGCTGTCAACTCATCTCATATGTTCATCTTCCTGTTCATCCGATTCAATGAGAGACGGATGCTGCTGCGACCTTAAGTGCCGATTATCTCTGTACATACACCGAACCAACAAAGGATGTCATTTATTCTGTAGCTTTCCTGGGTAAGAAGAATAATGTACACTCATCTTTGCATAGTTTTCAAATAGTTGAGTTTGCGATGTGCATGACCAAGTGAGGCTACACGGCTCACTAAGTACTATTTTTGCAGTGTCTTGGACCGTTATTTATACTAAAAAATGTATTTGTATTGATGGCACGGTTGCATTTTGGTTCTATATGTTCCATTGATATTTTTTTCCTATACAGATGTACAAGGCTCAAGAATTGAGACTTGAGAATATCAAATGCGCCAATGGTTGAAAGAGCTCATCCGTCCACTGAGAGCGTTGCCGCTTTACACATGCCATTTATTAATCCATTTGCTTCTTAGTCGCACTAGATACTGTTTGTCATATATTTTAGACAAATCTCTGAATCTGGCGGCACTAAAGTATGAAATTTCTAACATTACCAAGTCATAAGCTGTAATTAGTTCCTTATTATGTTTCTTGCATCTATATATTATCATCAATTCCTATCATTTTATCGTCAAAATAGATTGGCGCGGCAACATGTATCACCCATGTTCTCTGTGTCTAGACAAATCTAAGACAACTAATTTGGGATGGAGGTCGTATAACTTTGTATCATCTGCTATCCAGTTATTGCAAGTTTGATGTGTGAATTCTTTGCTCATATGAGCATGCTAAAGTTTTCGCTTTTTGTTGGTCAGGCCAAAGTTGTTTCTGGAAGTTACAACAAAAGGGTTTGCCTCTTCGGAGGCAGAAAAAATATGTGGGAAAATGGCAGAGCTCTCTTTTCTTAAGATGGTGTCTTTGTAGCCTGTCAAAACAAGAAGTAATGATACTTTAGTCATAGTTTATATGTATGGATTTAATGAAATGATAGGTGCAATGAAGTTATTACATGGCTTGGATCTCAATAGTAAACATGGTTAAAGATATTTATATAATGCCTATCATTTCATTGTAAAAATAGACGGGCGCGGCAACGCGCGCCTTCAATGATCTAGTGTTACCATATACTCCGTACGTTACTCAGTCCCAATATGTGGCTGGGCTGGAGCTTTTGGCTTTAGATGTTAGATTTTGGTGCGATGTCTATTCGATATAGATATTCGGCACCCCTTCATACATAGGAGTAGCGACATGTGTTTTCAACACTACAAGAAAATATATCATTTGCCACCAAATATTTTGTCACCAAGCGGTTTCGTGGCTGAAGATGTACTAATTGCAACCAGCGAATTAGTTCCTTGGTCATCATAGGCCTATGTGTTGTACACTCACGAGTTTGTATCCAGGGGAAAATAGCAACCAAGGGCTAATATGCAAAAGGCAAGTCATCGTATGATTCCTAGCGTCTCCCCCAAATCCCCCAAGTCAAATCGTCCCTGGCGGCGGCAGCCTGACGGCGCTCCTTCCGGCGGAGGGGGTGGCGGAAGGCCTGCGGTGTGTTCCTTGCAGCAGAGAGGGGCAGCGGCGGGCGTGTTCCTCGCGGCGGCAGTGGCGGGCGTCTCCCTTGCAGCGGTGGTGGCAGTGAGGCTGCTTGGGGGAGGGGAAGCAACAGCGGCAGCGGGCGCGTGGTTGAAGGGAAGCAACTGCAGTAGCAGAGGGGCGCAAGGTCTGCTGCCACAACAGACGCCTAGGGTTCCTCCTTCCCCAACCCCAACCAGCTCTGCAGCAACCGACGCCTCATGCTCGCCAACGAGTTCTCGCTCTCACTGTCAACACCAGCAAAGGCTTCAACCCGTAAGAATGATCTCCCCTCTGTCCTTGCCTCCTTCCCTGTGTCTCTCCATTTACTTGCTTGGAGTACTTGATGACTATATCATGCACATCAAGTGTTTGTGGAAATGTGGAAGTAAAATATACATGTAGCATTCGGTTTGTGATTTGAAACTAGCTTGAACTACAATGTAGAGTACGGTTTTGTGATTTGAATATAATATGCATGTAGTAAAATATACAGTACAATGTTTTCCAACGATATACATTTCTATGATGACTATCTTCGAATACTGTTCTGTGAAGACTGTCTTTATATAATGTTTGAAGACTGTCCTTGTAGCCCATTATACATATCCTTGGACTGTTGTTGCTGTGATATTATAATTTAGTATAATGTTACTGCATATAAAATAATTACATATGGAAGCTGTGGGTTTAGTTTGATAAAGTGCAAGTTTTCTTTTGAAAATACAGTGGCAATGTGACATATATATATATATATATATATATATGGGGTGCTGTAGGATTATTATTTTGATAAATATAAGCCTGATTTAACGAGTACATGTTTGTGCCTCGCGGCAAGGTGCATTGGAGCGTTGGGGACTGGTCAACGAACTGCTCTAAGTTATATACTCTTGACGTGGACGCGGAGACCTATTGGGTATCTCGGACGAAGATCCTCGTTCCAACAACAAATACAGATGTTTGTGCCCGATCCTACGATGAGCCGCAACTCAACGTCGCGGCCGACAGGACGCTCTCCTTGTTATTTCTGCCATGGTCAAAGATCCGGCTAGAGATCTGCACGCGGCAAGACAACGACAAGACCCATATACTTTAGTTTGTTGTTATAGGGGAGAAGAGTGGCATGAGAAGCTCCTCTTGTTTGAGATGGACTGGTCGACGTTCTTCGTTTCCCGGCTTGGTACCCGGTAGAAGAATGCATGTGAGTCGACTTGACACGAAGAACCTGCAGCGGGCACTTCTAGGTTTTCTCATTCCTGTTAAGCTGCAGTGAATTATGGTATTCGTCATTAGATCAAGCAGTCCACCACGCATGTCGCTCGTTTTTACCAAGCTTTTTTTGAGCATCAGTACAGACACAAGCGCTCATATACACGCGCATACACTCATCCCTATGAATGCACACCCTACCCCTATGAGCGCCTCCAAGAGTCTGAGCCGGCATATCATCTTGAAATTTACGAAGCCGCCGTAGGTGCCTCGTCGTCGACGGGAACGTCTCCTCCCACTGAAAGCGCATCGCCGGAAATCCTGAAATAAATCCAGGAATAATGCGAGCACCAGGATTTGAACCCTGGTGGGTTGGGGATACCACTGTACACCTAACCATCTTAACCACAGGTTGATTCGCTCGTTTTTACCAAGCTGAATTGCATGTTAGCACCTTTGCTCTTTTCGCTACAGTTTGTGTCTACGACTCTATACGTTCGGCGTATTCTCCTAAGAATCCAATATTGCAAGTTTACTTACTGAATACAAGTACATATTAAAGAAAAAAAGATTTACAAGAACAATTTGACTTTCGAATATGATGGTATTTTTTGGCAGGGAGAATATGATGATTTTTGACCCAGTTTTGCTAGAACTCATCTAGATGAGATATAATTAGGTCCCGTTCATCTTTTATAGCCATTGGATGTGATGCTATAAGATGCGTGTTTGCTGATGTGTTGTATCTGTTCTTATTTTCAAAGTGAATGAGACCAAATTATATCTCATCTAGATGAGTTCTAGGTACTCCTTTTTTCAGCTGCAACCTGATGAACATGCGCTTAAATGGTGATGGGGCTACTTTTACTGATTTTTTAGATGGTAAAAAAAATGCAATTCTACTTTATTCGTAAGTTGTGTGATATTTGACTCTTCCTAAACTTCAAGGAAGTTCTGGCGGTGTCCCTTCAGTGGAAGAAGACATTTTCATCGACTACGAGGCTCCTGTGATGATTTCATTGATCTCAAGATGTAGTGCATGTGGATTAACGAGCTGCTCGGCTCGTTAAGCTTGTTAAGATTAATGAGCAGAAAACCCTGCTCGACTCGGTTCGTATGAAGCTCGTTAAGCTCGTGAGCGCTCGTTAACAGATTCTGATGTGTTACAGTCTACAGGATGGGTGTGTAGATGTGGTCTTATGAAAGAAGATGGTGACTACAAAAGAAAATGCACTAGTTTTTTTGCCTCCTATATATGTGGATTAGATTGAATAGATGTGTTGAGGTACTACGAAAACTTTGTCACGCAAGATGAAATATGGCTCATGGCCCACAACCTTTATTCCCGGTTGGTGTCTGAAACCGGGACCAAATGTGGTCCGCTAGTCCCGGTTTTAGCCACCAACTAGGACTAAGAGCGTCTCCAGCCGCGTCCCCAACAGACCCCCCAGGGCGACATTTGGGGTGCCGGCGCCGAAGAAAAGCCCCAGTCGTGCCCCCAAGACGTCGAAATCCGTTGGCTCGGCCCGTTTTTTAACCCGGCGATCGCAGGCCGAACCCAGTGTGTTGGGGGCGCTCGGGGGCTCCGGCGGAAGGGAAAAACATGCCCGGGCCACACTGTCAGGCGGAACGTCAAGGAAATCGTCCAGATTTGCCCTCTCCCCCACCCCCGCGCGCTCGGCCACCACCCTGCCGATTCTGGTGCCGCCCACCGCCCAGCACCGCTAGATAGGCCATTCCTCACGGGAAATGAGAGAAGGTTTCACCGTGGCAAGCTCTTCACCACCTTCCGGGTGAGTTTTCCGGTGCTCCAGCCGCGCAGGGCGGTATACCGGTGGTTGTGCGCCTACGACGCCCGCCAGTTGTTCGGCGATTTGTCTGCCCGATCCGGCGATGGACTCGGACGACGAGGAGGCGCTCGCGACGTTGCTGGAGGAGGAAGACGATGCCTACGTCCAGGAGGAGGAGCATCTCATGGTACTCACCGCCCTCGCCAGCCTGCTCGCGAATGAAAAGCCACGGCGAGGTGTCTCGGCTCTGGGGCGGCTAAAAGCAAAGAACCGACATCATCTGGAAGGCTATTGCATGCTCTACTCCGACTACTTCGCGGACGCTCCATTGCACGGCGAAAAAACATTTTGGCGCTGTTATCGGATGAGCCAAAAGCTTTTCCTCAGGATTGTGAATTCCATCCGGGAGTTCGACAGCTACTTCAAGTGCAAGAAGGATTGCACCGGCACACTTGGATCCACCTCAATCCAGAAGTGCATGATAGCTATGAGGATGCTTGCATACAGAGCTCCCGGTGATTCACTCGACGACTACGGGCGCATGACCGAGTCCACGACCATTGAGTGTTTCTACAAGTTCTGCAGGACAGTGGTGGCAGTGTTTGGACCGTAATACTTACGATAATACAATGCTGAAGACACTGCTCGGATCCTAGCACAAAATACAGCAAGAGGCTTTCCTGGGATGCTTGGAAGCATCAACTGCATGCATTGAAAATGGAACAACTGTCCATTTGCTTGGCAGGGGATGTATAAAGGCACCAAAGGCGGTTACAGTGTGGTAGTTAAGGCAGTGGCCACACAGGACCTCTTGATTTGGCACTCCTTCTTTTGGATGCCAGGAACTCACAATGACATCAACGTCCTGCAGTGCTCCCCTGTCTTTGCCAAGCTTGTTGAAGATCATTCTCCTCTGGTGAACTTCGAGGTCAATGGGCGGCACTACAACAAGGGATACTATCTAGCTGATGGCATCTATCCGAGATGGTCTATATTTGTGAAGACTATCTCAAACCCTGTGCCAGGAGGCAAGAACTTCCACTTTACGAAGGTTCAGGAGGCTTGCAGAAGGATGTCGAGCGGGCATTTGGTGTCAGATAGCTTCACGATTCCATGTACATAACGCAAACCCTATGGGCATTCGAACCTTCATCAGATCTATATCAAATCGAACACACCATTGTACTATGGAACAAGATGAAGAAACGTACGGAGGTGGCAGACAATCACCGCCAATCCTCCATGCTACTAATGGAGGATGTGTTCCCCAAGATACTGGAATCGCGTGAACAAGATGAAGAAATGTAGTAATTCTTTTGTTTCGAGGGGCACTTGAGCTCCCGCAGATTTGTGCCAAGATTGAACATAAGAATTCATAAGTGGTTTATACATTGAACTTGCCGAAAATTGACCTTTCTAGTATGACACACATGAAAACAATTCTTGTTCACCATTTTTTTTTCCTTTTGACAACATTCTTGTTCACCAGTTAATGGCGACGATGAGACCAGCTGAACTAGTTCACTCCAAGCGGTCGACTTGGGTCCAATTAGCACTCTCCACGTTAAGGTGCAGTCGTGGACTTCTCTATTTTCGTGACGTTAAGATGGTTTTGTAATCCAACAGGGACGTATATAATTAACCAACGACTGCAATCTCTGATGTTCTAGACACAGGCCTCTTCCGCTGCGCCGTGACGTCCAAGCGGTGGATCCGCCTCGCGGCCGACTCCTCCTTCATCCGCCGTCGCTGGCCGGATCAGGGGGCCAACCCCAACTGCTGCACCCACACGTCGTCGAGCTTTCTCGCTGGGTTCGTCACCCAGAAACAGGTGGACCACCGTACAACGCCTCGCGACGTCGTTCATCCCGAACTCGCAGTCCTTCGGCACTGGGCGCCGCCGCCTGGGCTCCTTGTTCCCCAACGCCGCGTCCCTCCTCGACCACGCGGTGCCGCTCACTTCACGCTGCGGCCTCCTCCTCGTACGCCTCGCCCTGCCGCGGTTGTCCGTCGTACATCTAGCCGTGTGCGATATGATCGGTGGCGCCTGCCACGTGCTTCCCCCATTAATACACAGCTCGGAAGTCCCCAAAAGCGGCTACGCAATCTTAACGCATGCTGACTGTTGCTCGATGTCAAGCGTCAAGATCATTGGGGTCATGGTCACTAATCCGAAGCAGCCGAGCATAGCATGACAAGGCGTACCTGACCCACAGATCAATGTACTGGGAGTGCTCGCGGCGCTCTCCATTGCTGTCGTAGTAGTAGTACCCACCGCCATCGTGTTCCTTATAGACGGCGATCTCGCACTCGCCGAGGGGCTTCCGGTCGCGGAGGACGATGAGATGGTTGACGAAGTCGTTGACGTGGCGGGCGCACCTGAAGGCGTCGACGTTGGTGACCCGCAGCGCCGGGGCGGACTTCCACTCGTGGCGCCAGCGGCGGGCGAGCAGGCAGGTGCGCGCGACGTCGCGCGACGGCAGGAACGACATCGCATGCTGGAGGATCTCGTCCGGGAGCGCGCCTAGCCGGTCTGCTCCGCGGCCACCGGTGTCCGCAGCCTTCCCGGCGATCCTCCGACGCATCCGTTCGAACAGGTGACGACGGCGCCCACAACTGCCGAATCAGCCCTCACACAAGATGGAGGAGCACAGAGTTGCCTGGTGTTTTAACGCCCCAAGTGGGCTGTGGGCCGTTGTTGTCACTTGTGAGGCCATGGCCTGGTCTACCAAACCATACAAATTTTGGCCCATGCCCAAATAAAATACCATGTTTAATGCTCAAAAATAAAATAAAAGAATAAAGTACAATGTACAGTTGGACACCCCTTTAAAATGCTACGATATACACATGAAAATGTCACCCCTTTTTTTACATCATGTGTCCTTAGAATGAAGTTGATTTTTTCTTTTTGCGAGATCAATAGCTGTTTATTCCATCAAGGTACAGTTACAATCCTTTGGCAAGAGTTCCTCTGAGCGACTATACGCCATTGGGTTGGGCGATGTCACCCCTTTTTTTACATCATGTGTCCTTAGAGTGAAGTTGATTTTTTTTTTGCAAGATCAATAGATGTTTATTCCATCAAGGTAGAGTTACAATCATTTGGTAAGAGTTCCTCAGAGCGACAATATGTCATTGGGTTGGGCTATGTCACCCCTTTTTTTACATCATGTGTCCTTAGAGTGAAGTTGATTTTTTTTTTGCAAGATCAATAGATGTTTATTCCATCAAGGTAGAGTTACAATCATTTGGTAAGAGTTCCTCAGAGCGACAATATGTCATTGGGTTGGGCTATGTCACCCCTTTTTTTACATCATGTGCCCTTAGAGTGAAGTTGATTAACTAAGCCGACTACTAAGTGTTGGCCGCCTTACGCACGGATCGGATCCACCACACGACGGCCATCCAATTTGGGCCGCATCTTCCAGCTGACGTGTTTTTACAACACGGACATGTTGCGCTCAAAATATGCACATGAACCATGTTGCATCGAAGGCTTGCAAGACGAGTGTTTTCAACATGAGCCACTTTGAGCTCAGAGGTTTGCAAGCAGACTCTTGAAACACGAGCGATGCTGTCACCACAAGATGCCCTCATTAATCGATTTTCCTCCGCAACATCATTTCGCAGCATGATGGCGCCCCTCCACAACGTTGACTCACATCACATGAGACGTCATGGCAGTTCACAACATAGGGGATGTTGCTGCGGGGCCTTGCGGTAGGCCACCGTTGGTTGATATTGTGCAGCTTGTTTTGTTCTCAGGCGGCCAACACTTGCAGAATTCAGCAGCTGCCTGCACCACAAAGCGTGGCCAAGCTTGCAGCACCAGTTTGTTCTCCCCTTGGCAGCACTGGCGGTATTGTAGCCACTGGCGGAGCTCCGTGAGGGCAAAACATGGCCGTGGCCCGCCCAGCTCCAGCAAAAAATAATAATTTTATACATGTAATAGCCCAATCCAGTAGCTGACCGAAGAAGTGCGTGTCTCCTCCATCCAGTAGGTGACTGAAGAATGCGCCGAATCGACTCGCATCCATTGCCCAACACTGCTGTGCCTTCATCCTCTGAGTCTTCTGCCCCCGATTGAGTGCCGAGCAAGCCCAGGGCACAGCCGCTCAAGTACTACGGAAGAGGCAGAGAGGTCCCCATGCGGCAGTGACACAAGCGACCAAGGCAACCAACACAACAAATCTCCTTTATTTCTCCAAGTTTTACAAAAAAAATCATCACGATACCAGTTTCTCTATATTGTTATATGTTGTATCACTTTATAGCATTTTGAAATTTCACTGGCTAATGGCTACTTAATTGTACGGTTTAGAATAAAAAAATTGGCCCGCCCAACTTATTTATCGTACTGTATAAAAAAAATCATGAGAAGCCAAACAAAAAAAATCAGCCGGGTGAGGGGATGCTTTTCTCATTTGGCAGATACGTCCGCGGCAGAGGACACGCAGGGAGGAGACCGTACACCGGACCCATGCCTCGGCTTGCTAGGTCGCTCGCTTCAGTTTGAGCCAGACAACGGGATTTTTCTTTCCACGTGGCCGGAGACTAGACAGAGAGACGATGCAGACGGCTCCACGCAGCAAGCTTTGCTTTCCTCCACGTGCACGACGAATCTTGTTTTCTAAACGGAGAAGAGACGGTGGAACAGCAGATAATGTTTTCTAACGGGTGTCAGTCAGGATCGTATCTCTTCCAGCTTCCATTTTAATTGACAGATTCTCGACCACGCACGCAACAGAAAAATAATGTGGGGACGTTTTCATGTCTAAACAGCATAGCTTCGGTAGCTGGACGTGGACGTCCGATCGGATCGCCGCCCGTACCGCGCTGTCCCCGTCGGCGACGCTGGCTCTGATCCTCCCCTCTCGACCCTCCCGCGCGCTCCGGCCACGCGGATCGAGACGTGCAGCTTAGCATTCGCCGTCACGCAAGGGATTCCACTCCCTCCCATGCGGTTAGGAAAATCAAAATTCATATTCATTCATCTATAGCTAGCTGCAGCAGCTTGCCCCACCACGTTCCCCGTTGCACACACTCGTACATTTTCAGGTCCTACCTTTTTTTTTCTGAAATTATGATATTTAGAGTGAAATGCATTGTAGGTCCTCAAACTATTTCAAAGGTGGCATATAGGTGCTCGTGTTTTTCTGAATTTATTATAGGTTTTTCAGAGATATTTGTTCAGTGGAAGGAGATGTTTTCGTCGATTACGAGGTGTCTATGGTGACTTCATCAATATTAAGATGTTGTCATGGCTCAAGTGCGGGGACACGTATATCCCTCGTGCCCGCTTTTTATTTCCGATTTTCAAAATTTTATATCTTTTAGACGAACTGAGGTGCCCCTGCGCATTTCCGATATGGTCATGGGAGGGATGTCGTCGTTTGCTTATTTCTTCAGTTTGAGAGGGATAACGGACAAAGGAAGAAACGGCTTGGAGGATAGCAGGTTGATCGGGAAGGGAGTTGGGATCATATCTCTTTCGCCTCAATTTATTACACGAACATGAAGGCAACAGAATATGTTGGAACATTTTCGTGTCTAGTTGACAGCATAGCTTGAGTAGTTACTTCGCAGTGCACGTGCGTGCACGTCCACGGACCTACCAGATCGCCGCCCATATCGTGGCTGTCCCCGTTTGGTGACGCTGGCCCGATCTCCTCCTCCGAGTCGCCGGGGCAGCTAGCACTCGCCGTCACGCAAGTAAAGACGCAACACAAAAGATGCCGACCAACACGTTCTCCATCACATATCCCAGTGCGCGTCGTCGTCCTTGCCAGCCAGGCTGAGTAGCTACTCAACAAACCATTTCTGGCGAGCTCGCCCGGCGAAGCGGCGATGGGGTCGACGAGGCTGGAGAAGGTGGTGTTCGCGCTCAACGGGCGGCGGTACGAGGTGGCCGGCGCCGACGTGCACCCCGGCACCACGCTGCTCGAGTTCATCCGCACCCGGACACCATTCACCGGAACCAAGCTCGGCTGCGGCGAAGGTACGTATGGTTGTGCTAGTACGCATGCAGTGCATTCCAAGCTCATGATCCACCATTCCCTTGCTGACTAGCTCTAGGAACCTACGTGAAGTGAAGCAGGTTCTTTCTTTTCTCTCTTTAGGGCAACATCGATTGAGTGGAGTATATTTTCTTCAGATAAAAAAGATTGACTGTAGTATATATACGTGCTGCCGATCATGATCGAGTGCACAATTCAGAGCTTCCGCCTGAGCTCAAACCCTTTGTCCTGCTGTCACCGTGCTATGGAAGTTTTGGGACGCGCGAAATGATCAAGTTTTCCGACAGCAAACACTGTACATCGATGGTGTTATAATAACTAATTTTCTCTTGGATTTCGCCCTACGGACAATTCGGGTAAAAACTGTTTTTCTTTCCTCGCGTTTGCACGACCTCTGATTCAAAGTTCAGGTGGGGAATCTCTCCCCATGGTGAAAGTTTCAAAAAAAAAAGGAAAGCGAGTACACACTAGAAGTATGCCTTGTGTAACGTTGACATGCGTTGTGGTCCGAGTGTACCTCATCATTTTCATGATCCTAAGATGTATGTTTATTTAATGTTTATATTTACGAGCACTGTCACCGTTGGCCTGAACTCCCAGTACAAGGAAATTAGTGTTTATAATCTGTTGGCGACCTGCCGATGGTCTCACACCGAGATCATTATGTCGGTGATTACTACTTCATGTCTGTTTCAGGATGATTAATTGTACAACATAATTTAGTTTGTACACTTTGAAATATGTTGGGCTCGCGATCCCATATTTAATTTGTTTTTTTAGGTAACCATCTTTAATTTGTCGGTCGTACTACCGAGAGAACATCCTTTCCAGATTCAACAAATGGTTGATTGAGCTGGCGCGTAGGTCGTGGCCCAAACTTTCATGACATCTAATGATCAGACGTTCTATTATTCTGCGTCATAATCTGGTATCCTCAATCTGGTCCACATAGCGCACTAAGCTAATATCACATACATATTCCAGATATTAGATAATTCAACAAGAGAAACAAATAGTCGGATCGCTATCCAAAATTAGTGGCAGCCTGTAAACTTAGAGACGGGTGTTTCCCTGTACGCCGGGCGTTTGGCTCTTCACCGAGAGCCAAACAACACTATTTTTTTTTTTTTTTTTGGCTTAGGCAGCTCTGCACGGTATATGGAGGCAACCTCTAAGCTCTTAGAGACAGGAAAATCATACACTGGATGCTCTAAGATTCTAGGAAATAATTACCATATCGCAAACTCTTACTAGTTTGTTTTCATGGTTTCATCTACTTATGTACCTGACATCTGATCAATATGTTTTTGGTAAAGCGGTCCCCTGACAGTTGGTTGCAAGTACTGTCACCGCAAATGGACATACATGGGGTAGGTGTCAAAAATCACTGCTTTGGCTATTTTCCGAACGGAGACAGACATGGCATGCGGTAGCTTTGCTGAGTATCGTGATTAGATTAGAAACATAGGTTAGACTAGAAAGAATTCTAACTTATCTTATACTCTAAGAATATCATGTACTCATATATATATGCCCATGAGGATTAAGTAATAATCAACAATTCCGCCATTCCCTCTCTATACCTTCGAACAATCCCTGTCTATCCTTTCTATTCTCTCTGTTCCTAAATATAAGTCATTTTACAGATTTCATTACAAACTACATGCGGATGTATACAGACATATTTCAGAGTATAGAATCACTCATTTTGCTTTGTATGTAGTTCATAGTGGAATCTCTAAAAAGACATACATTTAGAAACGGAGGGAGTAATAAGCTAGATACATCCCTTTTATCCATTTTAATGACAAGTATTTCCAAACGGAGGGAGTAGTTATTGATAGCTAAACGGAGAGATTAGTTCTTGCCAGACGTTTCCATTTTGAGTTGAACTGCACCATGTGGAAGGTTCTCTCATCTGTCCTTGTCACAGAGTCATAACCAACACTGTTTCATTTTCTCTTGAGCTAGGGGGCATTCGTTGTCCTCGTCCATGCATAGTGGGATAGCTATTAGAAGCAGTGGTTGATGGTTGGCAAGATAGCACCTCCCTATCTTAGTTGGGGACAATATTATATAATGGTACAGACAAATATTATATAGTTCAATCAAATAGTCTATTCTTGGTGTAGCTAATCCTGAATATAGGTTATAGATTACATCTATACAACGTAAAATTCACTACTACATGTACTAAGTTGTGTAGAAAGAATAGGGAGGTAGATTCGGCGATTTATTGTTTGAATCTTTTGGGCATAATAGGACTATACGATCTTCTTGGAGTACAAGACAAGATAGAATACTTTCTATTCTATTTACTGTTTTCAATCTAATCACGATACTCAACATCCCCCCACAGTCACAACGATAGCGACGCGGACGGTGAGACTAGAGGAGAATCCAAAGATAAGCTGATAGACATCCCCCCACAATCATAACAATCGATGCAACGCGAAAGTCGTCGCTGGAGTGAAAACCAATGAGGTTGCTCAAGTAAGGTTGTAGCCCTTTGTGCCGATACGCAGGTAGCTGAGAGCATAGGGTGGTGTAGCCGTGGTTGAGGTAGCCATGCGAGGGACGCCGTGGTCGGTTGAATCGGGTGACCGGTGTCGAGGTAGTCATCGTGGACCGGGAAGAAGAGCAGCGGCCCCGACATCCTGAGGAGGCGGCGGCGGCTAGGTCAAGAGCGCAGTGGCGGTGCTCGAAGTAGGCGAGAAAGAACCCGACAGCGTGATGAAGACTGGCACGGATAGTACCGTTCCCGTGTCTAGAAAGGCGGCGTGGTGCATACCACGCAGAAGTCGACATGCGTGGACGATGAAGTAGACCGCGTGTCACGCTATGACCTGAAGCGGCAGCGCGTGGGCAGGGGCTACGATAGGGAAGACCTAAGGGTGGTGGAAGAGACCGTATGACAGGCTTGCTATGTCCCGATGGGGCGACGCAACGGCATGGCAAGGGTCGGTGCAGCCACAGAGACGGCCTGAAGCTAGACAGCCTCAGGGCGGCGGTGAACCGCGTGCCGCGGAACTACAACCCGAAGGGGTGACATTGCGGCAATGCGCGGGTTGATGCAACCACGAAAACGATCTCGGGACGACGACATCAATACCGTGCCGCGGAGCTACGACCGAAAGAACGACACAACAACATCGCGGGTCGATGCAGCCATATAGAAAACTACAGAGCAGCGGCTTTGTGGCCCGACGAGATGACGCAACGACAACCCGTTGATCGATTGATGAATGAACGCGTTGTACTCGAAAACCGTCTTCACGATATCCTACGAAGCTCTGCGTAGATGGTTAATCTGACCGTAGACGCGATGAGCGAGACCCAAAAGATGTGAGCCCACGACAAGACACCCGCGATATGCGCCTACACGGCTAGACGTGGCATGAGGACCGCATCTGATGTCCGAGTAGTCGGACTTGCCAACAGCACTCAGCCGGCCGGAAACACATGCCATGCATTGCACGGGATGCATGCTTCAACAGCGGTGTGGACGCAAACCAACCTGTGGTTGGATGGTTTGAGGGACAATCATATTCTCAGCTCATCAGAGTTTAAGTCCTGGTGCTTGTATTATTACTGAATTTATTTCACGTAACAATGCAGTATTTATTGTACACTAACTCAATAAAACTAAAAAAAGACATTAAAAATGCCAGCATGAATTTTTGCGTAAAATTGATGATATATGATTTTGATGTGCAATACGTAGGGCATATTAAATTGTGCTTAAGCAAAACTGAATTTTTCTTCACGGACAGACAGACAAAGAAACTATGCAGACCCCACGCCGCGAGCCTTGCTTTGCTCCACGTCGACGAGGAATCTCCTTATTCAAATGGAGAGAGGATGAGAGGAAGAGACGAAGGCGGAATATGAGATGACGTTTTTCTTTTCTATTCTATGGAAAGCAGATAATGTATTCTAGTGGGAGTCAAGAAGATCGTATCTGTTGCCGCTTCCATTTGGACAACCGAGGAAGGACCGCTTGGAGGCATGAGCGGTTCCTTCACTCCAAGAAAAGAAAACAGCACTGCTTCGGCACCGCTCGCACCACCTACCGGATTGGGTCACCGCCATGCATGCCGCGCTGTCCGTCCCCGTCGGAGGCCACGCGGAGGCCTGCAGCTACCACTCGCCGTCACGTACGCAACTAGGCAGCCAGCATTCAAACTCACTCGCTATAGCTTAGCAGCTCGCCCGCCACCTTCTCCATCACACACACACACGCATCGCCGTGGACGCCCTTAGCTACTCATACATCTATCAACCATTTCGAGCCAGTCGACCGAGCGGCGGCGATGGGGTCGACGAGGCTGGAGAAGGTGGTGTTCGCGCTCAACGGGCGGCGGTACGAGGTGGCCGCCGGCGACGTGCACCCCGGCACCACGCTGCTCGAGTTCATCCGCACCCGGACGCCATTCACCGGCACCAAGCTCAGCTGCGGCGAAGGTGCGTACACACGCACGCTGCATTTCTCTTGCTAGCTCGCTCTCGATCCATACCATTCTCTTGCCAGCTTAGGAGCGTACGAACGCTGCTAGTTGCACCTGGCAAAGCAGAACAGCATCGCTCAAGCGTTGTACTGTCGGTCGTGTGTACTATGCTGGAAGAGTACGCACTTGAATTATGTCTTGTTTGATTTTGCGTCGACATGCATGCGTTGTGGTTAGAGCGTACATCATTAATTTTAGAGTACGGTCTATGCTTTATACTTCCTCCGTCCCAAAATAAATATCGCAGATTAAGTATAAAGTTGGGACAAATGGATTATTTAATTGTAAGCACGATCACATTTGTCATGAACTCAAATTACAAGGGAATTGGTGTTTCAGTCTGTTGGTGATCGGCCGATAGTCTGACACCGAGATCATTATGTCGGCGAGTATGTTTCCATGTCTATGTCGGCATGATCGTTAAACATAAATCAATTTTGTAAACTTCAAAATGTGTTGGACTAATGTGATCATAACTTTTAGTAGGTCGTGCTGCCTGTAACACATACCGCGTACAGATTTGAGGTACGCAATATGGTTGGTTGAGCTATAGTAGCTCGTAGCCCAAACTTTAGTTACTACATGTCTAATGATCTTTTATTCCGTGGTCCGCAAAATGGCACACTAAGCTTCAGAAGCAAATAGTTGAATCACTATTCAAAATTTAACTCCATGCATCTACTCTCATAATGTCACATACAAACAATTTTATGTCGGTGCTTTGGCACATCCAGCTGTGGTGTGCTCGGGTGTCGATCAAAGGTGCAAGGAAATATTAGTTACTCCCTCCGTCTCATAATGTAAGAGCGTTTTTTACATTAGTGTAATGTAAAAAAACCTTTTTTATATTATGGGAGGGAGGGAGTAATAAATTGCAAAATTTTAATTGTTCATGGTTTCACCATAGATGCAAATGATTCATCTAATAATGTGCCTTTTTTTTGAAACGGATGTAAGTGCTTCGCTGGGTCTCACCAAATAGGAAGAGTTTAAAAAATTACAAACTAGCCATCATATCGGCCATGAATCTCTGGTATACTCTGGCAGCATTATTAGAGCACTCATACCGGAGAAATGATGTACCTTAGGTACGTTGATTGCAAAAATGAAAAGGATTACCAACGGAAACCATAGACTTCGCATCAAGTGTCGGACTACCGGTCACTGTTAGCTAAGCCGGTTGATCGGTAGTTATGATCATATTTTGCAGTGACAGACTGACAATGATCCTCCTTGGCGTTTCCATTTTGGCTATCAGCTCACGTGTCTACTTTCCCATGTGGAACGTGCTTTCTCATCCGTCCTTGTCATAGAGTCATAACCAACACTGTTTCGTTTTATGCGAATACGCATTTGCTGTCAATCCTCCACAGTTGGATAGTTATTAGGTGGTTGGTGAATGGAAAGGGCGCGTCCCTTTCTCGTGGCATGCACGGATGATAATATACATTATAGACAACATGTACAACAATAACATCACCATCTATAAGTTTTTGTGTAGAAATCCTACGGATGCTTTGTAGATTTATAGTCCTCTTCCTCTCATTCTATCATTTCCCGACTTTCTTTCACATCACTAAAATTCCTATGCGGCAGTGCTTGCGTATGGCTGACTGAGCACTTCTGTACATGGCGTTAAACTGTAACTACTTGGTACCCTGCAAGGTTCGAAGGAACAACGCGAGGAGCTTTGCTACACCTATGTAGTGACTTAAGAAGGGAAGGCTTACGTAATTAGTTGGCAATTTTTTATTGGTTTTCATTGGGGCATGTGGCCGCCCTAAAATTCCGTGCAAATTTTTCTTTTCATTTCCATTCGTTTCTTTTCTTTATTTGTTTGCTTCTTTAGTAAAAAAATTGGGGTTTCAAACACTGTTCACATATTTGAAAAAAAGTATTAAATTTCAAAAATCCCTCCTAATTTTAAAAAAGTCAATAATTTAAGAAACATTTTGAAATTCAAAAGATGTTCCTTCTTCTTTGAAACCCACAAATTTGATTTTTTTGTGAATTTGAGAAAATGTTAAATTTTTTGATAAAATATTTTCAATTCATAAAAATGCTCATGGATTAAAAAAATGTTCACCGATTCAAAAAATTATTGCGAATTCACAAAAAAAATTCTAATTAAATTTCACTTGTTCAAAAGTTTCAAAACAATCTCATCAATTTGGCAAATGTAAAGAAATTCAATACAACCATCAATTTAAAATTTTTCTTTAATATTTTGAAAATGTTCACTAATTCAAAAAACCTTCTCAATTCAAAACAATATTCATGAATTTTTAAAATGTTCATGTATTTAAAAAATCATGAATTTGAAAATATTCATGAATTTTTAAAAAAATGTGCGTGATTTTCAAAGAAGTTCATGAAATAATATTGGACGCATATGTAGTGCATTCCTCACCTGTGGTCCACCATTCTCTTGCTGGCTAGCTCTAGGAACCTACGTGAAGCGCATGTTCTCTCTTCATGAAGCGCATGTTCTTTCTTTTCTTTCTCTTGAGGGCAACATCGCTCGAGTGTAGTACGCTATGTACTACCGATCATGAGTACAAGAGCTTCCACTTGAGCTCAAACCCTTTGTCCTGCTTCCGATGATGTAATAACTAATTTTCTCTCTGATTTCACCCTACGTCTAAAAACTGCCAAACTGAAGAACATGCCAGATTTTCCTTCCTCGATCGTCTTTGCGCGACCTTTGAAACGGAATTCAGGTGGGGACTTAAAAGGAAAGCGAGTACACACTAGAATTATGCCTTGTGTGACTTCGACATGCGTTGTGGTCCAAGTGTACATAATCATTTTCATGATCCAAAGGCATACTACGTTTATTTAATGTTTATGTTTACGAGCACGATCGCCATCGTCATGAACTCCCATACAAGGAAATTGGTGTCTGTAGGACTCGTTTGTTTAAACTTTTGCTTCTACTTTTGTAACCTTTTCACTTTGGCAGAAAGGCCACAAAAAGCTCTTAAATATGGGATTTTTGTTTTGTCTTTTGGCTTATGAATCTATATTGTTACATGATGGCATAAGCCAAAAGCCGAAGCAAAAAAAAAAAAACATGATCATTTTTTTTGGCAGGGCATTCCAGATACTGAGTAATTCAACCTGAGAAACAAATAGTCGGATCTTTATCCAAAATTTAACTATCGCATCGACTTAACATGATCATTTTGCTTGCAAAGAAAAAAAAGGCATGCGATAGCTTGCGGAACTGGTAGTTATTCATAGCTAAACGGATTTCTTGCTGGTGATCATTTTACGCATGGGCACGCGGTGGTGTTCCTTGGCGTTTCCATTTTGAGTCGAACTGCAACATGTGGAAGTGGAACGTGCTTTCTCATCTGTCCTTGTCACATAGTCATAACCAACGATGTTCCGTTTCCTGACGAGCAGATGAAACAGGAATGAATTCGTTGTCATCGTCCATGCATATATAGTGGGAGCATCCATTTTGTTTTTTCTCCTAGAGCATTAGGAATGTTTTCTACATGAAAATTTACAAATATGTACAATATTCAACAATGTTTGGTGCAAAAAAAGAATCAGATTTCTTTTACCATCTTTATCTGAATTCACCGTCGACGAGGGTTCATTTGAGCTGGGGACGGAAAATCCGTTTCACAAACTCTCTCTCTCACTCTCTCCTCTTTTCTTCATCCCATCCAGATTTTGTATACATGGATATTAATTTGGAAACTTGCTGGTGATGTTAATTTAGAAACCGACCAACTATAGGGATGTTTGGTAAAATCGCACGAATTTTGCAGAAAGCCCCTCATCGCCTGTGAGAGTACATACGGTAGCCAAATTCCCCAAATCGGCCCTCAAATCCCTATTTTTGCTTTGCCGCCACACGCCTTCCCCAATTCCGGCGGCATCTCCGGCGAGCCACCGTGTCGCCCCTTCCGTCTGCATCCCGTATCCTCTCTCCTCGCTCTCCAATCTCTTACCATTTCTCTGCCTCAAGACATGGCCGGAGGCGATCCAGAGGGTGAAGCGAGAGGAGGTGGCCTCACATGCCGCTGGCGCACCACATGTCCTGCGCGACAAGGGCGGTGAGGGTCTCTGAATCTCTGATACAGGGGGGAAACAATTTCTAGAGGATTTCTAGATATGCTTTGCTATGCATCCAATTTCTGTAGGTTTCACTTGTGAAAAAATAATTGATCGGTTTCTGATGTACTGAACTGAACATCCCTGGCAAGTGGATGTACTAACAGTGTATTTTACCCTTATGAAAATCTTGTTGAGAATCTCCTAGTATTTCACACTGCCAGTGGTTTGCGCACCGGCATTCATCGTCTACTTTTGCATCCCTATGATTCACTCCTGTCATTGTTTTGCTTACTTGGGAGTTCAGACTTTGAAATAAGAATCCAAACCAAATTGGGATTGATAAGTATCAGTAAATTTGGTTATATTTGTTCAATTTTCACATAAGGCCTGGTTCTTTCGGTTCGGCCAGTTCTCCAGATCAATGCTATGTTTATTTTGTCCAGAGAAGAGGCGGATATAGCATCCCATGAATAACTGTATCATTGTGCTCTATTGCAGGTGGATGTGGAGCTTGTGTAGTCCTTATAGCAACTTACAATCCAACAAAAGATGAGGTGACTGAATTCTCTGCAAGTTCATGCCTGACTCTGCTCTACAACATAAATCTCTGCTCAGTCATCACCACCGAAGGCCTGGGAAATACCAAAGATGGTTTCCATTCTATCCAGAAGAGGATGTCTGGGTTCCATGCTTCCCAGTGTGGCTTCTGCACTCCTGGCATGTGCATGTCTATTTTCACCTCTCTTGCCAATGCCGACAAATCCAACAAGCCTGAGCCACAAAAAGGGTTCTCAAAGCTGACGGTGTCTGAAGCAGAAAGGGCGTTCTCAGGCAACATGTGTAGATGTACCGGTTACCGGCCAATTGTCGACGCCTGCAAAAGTTTTGCTTCAGACGTCGACCTGGAGGATTTGGGCCTGAATATATTCTGGAAGAAAGGCGATAAGCACGCTGACGTTAGCAAGTTGCCAGCTTACACGCTTGGCGGCGGAGTCTGCACTTTCCCGGACTTCCTGAAATCCGAGATAAAATCTTCGCTTCATCATCTAAATGATGATTCGGATGTTATGGTCTCCAGGGAGGGTTGGTATCATCCTAAAAGCATTGAGCAATATTATGATTTGCTGAACTCTGGCTTGTTCAGTGACTGCACAGTTAAAGTGGTTGTCGCAAACACAAGTTCTGGTGTAAAGGGATACAAGGACCAGGATCTATATAACAAGTATATTGACATCGGTGACATTCCAGAGCTTTCAGCTATTTGGATGGAAGACAGTGGCATTGAAATTGGAGCAGCTACACCAATTTCTAAGACCATCGAGATACTTGAGCAAGAAGCCAGGTCTAAATCATGTCCAAATGGAAGTGTGGTTTTCAGAAAACTCGCCGACCACATGAGCAAGGTGGCCACACCTTTTGTCCGTAACACAGCAAGCATTGGTGGGAACATAATTCTAGCACAGAAATACCCTTTTCCCTCGGACATTGCGACCATACTTCTCGGTGCTGCTTCAACTGTTCGTCTTCAAGTTTATTCAGAAACACTAGAGGTTACTTTGGAAGAGTTTCTGGAGCAGCCTCCTAGTGATCCCAGTACATTGCTCCTGAGCATATTTATTCCACATTGGGCTTCAGATTCTCAGAAAGAAAGTAAGGTGATCTTCGAAACTTACCGAGCAGCGCCGCGCCCTCTTGGCAATGCTGTTTCATATATTAACTCTGCTATGCTGGGCCATGTCTCCCTGAATGAATCATCTGGTGATCTTGTGTTGAGTAACCTACACATGGCCTTTGGTGCCTATGGGACAAAACATGCTATTAGAGCAACAAAAGTTGAACAACACCTGAACGGAAAAGTTCTCACTCCATTTGTTGTGCTTGAAGCAGTTCGGTTACTTAGAGAAACAATTGTACCAATAGAAGGAACATCACATGCTGAATACAGAGTCAGTGTGGCTGTTGCATTCCTCTTCAGTTTCCTGTCTCCATTTGCTAAAGGAATCAAAGGGCCTGGAAAAACTCCGAGCATTGGTTCTGCTAGTTCTTTAGATACAGATGATCCCTGTAATCTTCCATTGTCTTCACGTCGAGAAACAATTTCCAGCGATGATCAGAAACCAGTTGGCGAGCCAATTAAAAAGTATGCAGTTGAGCTTCAAGCTTCTGGTATGTGTTTAATAAGCTTACATCATCAAAGTTATTAATGGGATCTAGAAGTTATATTCCTCTCCAAATTATCCTTCCTTTATGATTGTGTTTAGGCTTATAGAATTTCTTTTCTGTACTGCAGGGGAGGCAGTATATGTAGATGATATCCCTGCTCCAAAAAATTGCCTCTATGGAGAGTTTATTTACAGCACACAACCTCTTGCATATGTCAAGAATATCAAATTCAAGCCGTCTTTAGCAACAGAGAAGGTCCTCACGGTTGTTTCCGCGAAGGATATTCCAAGTGGAGGGCAAAATATTGGATCAAGCTTCATGTTTGGGGACGAACCACTTTTTGGTTCTCCTGTAGCTGAGTATGCTGGGCAAGCCCTTGGTGTCGTGGTACTTATCTTTTCATATTATCAATGTTTACTCAACAGTAAATTCTTGTGTAACAAAGTTAATTAATAAATGTGATTTTCTTCATTATTTCTCTCTGTAAACTAAGTTTGTTAATGTTAAGGAAGAAGTAACTTTCAATTAGGAGGTGCAAATCTGTTCACATTAAAATAATAAACCCTAATATCACACAATTTTCATCCAAAAGATATGTTGTATATGTACAATATGCTATATATGTACATCCAAATTTCATTTATAAAATACCCTAACAAATTCCATATTAGATTGGGTTAATTAAACGCTTACAGAAATTTTCTGCGGTGCGCTTGTATCTCCATTTCTTTCATAACAAAATTGCTTACCAAAATTCAACGCAAGTGGATATGCAAAATATATCTGTATTGATGTCACATTTTATCATAATATGATTGTGTTTAGCATAAACACAAAGATTAATATTTTTTAATTAAACTATTTAATAATTAGTGCAAAATTTCTCCTGGTTACAAGTAAGTATTAACTACGTTTTGCCCTGGTCACAAACTTATTACAATTAATTGTTATTGTGTATTTCTTCAATACTGGTATCATTAAAATGTGTACTTTACCTCAGATTGCAGAGACTCAGAGATATGCCAACTTGCCAGGCAAACATGTCGTTGTTGAATATGACACAAAAGATTTGAAGCCACCCATCTTAACTGTAGAACAGGCAGTACAGAACAATAGTTATTTCGAAGTTCCTCCTGGGAAGTATCCAAAACAAGTCGGTGATTTCTCGAAGGGCATGGCACAAGCTGATCACAAGATCCTCTCAACAGAAGTATGTTAATTCTACACACCGCGAGACCTTTTCATACTGACATCTCACCTGCATTGCTCAAAAGCAAATGGAAGTTTTTATACTCCCTCCGTCTAAAAATAAGTGACTCGACTTTATATTAACTTTGTATTAAAGCTAGTAAAAAGTTGAGTCACTTATTGTGGGACGGAGGGAGTACTTAACAACGCAAACGTTTAAATTTGATTTTCGATGGTCTCTGTTTTCAACACCACATGGCATGCATTAATATGTATGACTTCGATGATCGCAGGTGAAACTTGCCTCTCAGTACTACTTCTACATGGAAACACAAACAGCACTGGCGGTTCCAGATGAAGATAACACTATTGTGGTCTACAGTTCATCACAATACCCTGAGCTTGCACAGAATGTCATAGCGAGGTGCCTTGGCATTCCATTCAGCAATGTGCGTGTCATTACAAGAAGGGTTGGAGGAGGCTTTGGTGGGAAGGCATTCAGATCATTCACTGTAAGTAAGATCAAAAAATTTTGAACAGCAGTCCAACAGAGCCTGTGTGTTACAACTGAAACAATCTAACAATACTTTTTTATGAATATTGCATTTTATGAATAACTGCTATTTTTAGGTAGATTAGAGTTCTAGTGATAGCTTCTAACATAAGTTTGCCCATTTGAGCTTAATTTTACCATTCAATCAGCTTCCAAGAAAGCCGAAACATTGACCATTTTAGCTATTGCTACTCAGTGATCCAACAATATATGCTTTTGCAGGTAGCAACTGCAGCTGCACTTTGTGCCTTCAAGTTACGTCGTCCAGTGCGGATGTATCTCAACCGCAGTACTGACATGATCATGATCGGTGGTCGGCACCCCATAAAAGCATATTACACTGTTGGTTTCAAGTCCAATGGGAGAATCACAGCCTTGCACCTTGACATTCTCATCAACGCTGGGATTTCTCCAGATGCGAGCCCCCTAATGCCTGACACTATGATGTCAGGCCTGAAGAAATACAACTGGGGTGCTCTCTCGTTTGACATCAAGGTCTGTAAGACAAACACCACATCCAAGTCAGTAATGCGTGCTCCTGGAGATACGCAAGGCTCTTTTATTGCTGAAGCCATCATCGAGCATGTCGCTTCAGTGCTGTCGCTTGATGCTAATGTTGTCAGGCAGAAGAATTTCCACACCTATGACAGTCTTGTGTTGTTCTATCCAGAAAGCGCAGGTGAAGCATCGACGTACACATTGCATTCTATTTTCAATAGATTACTCACGACGTCAAGCTACCTGCATCGAGCTGAATCCATCAAGCATTTTAACAACCGCAACAAGTGGCGGAAGAGGGGTATCTCTTGTGCGCCCCTCATCTTCAAGGTGGCACCAAGGCCAGCTCCTGGAAGAGTTTCTGTGCTCAACGATGGTTCCATTGTGGTCGAGGTTGGAGGTGTTGAGGTTGGGCAGGGACTGTGGACCAAAGTACAGCAGATGACGGTTTTCGCGTTGGGACAGTTATGGCCTGATGGATCTGAATGCCTTCTTGATAGAGTGCGTCTTCTTCAGGCTGACACGCTGAACTTGATCCAAGGTGGACTCACTGCTGGCAGCACTTCGTCTGAATCTAGCTGTGCAGCAACCCTTGAGGCCTGTAACATGCTGGTTGACAGATTAAAGCCAGTCATGAAGAAGCTCAGGCAGCAATCCGCTGGCGCTGTTTCATGGGATGCTTTGATTGCTCAGGTTATTTTTTATTTTTCTCTGGATTTTTTGAACACATAAGAGTAAAATATTTGTGTGTGAATTTTTTTATCTTTATATGTGCTAACACTTTCCCAAATAGGCCATTACGGATAATGTTAATTTGTCCTCAAGTGCATACTGGGTACCTGCTCAAGAATCGAGCACCTATCTGAACTATGGAGCTGCTATAAGTGAGGTACAAAAATATTCTGCTAAATGTCAATCACACTAGCATAGTTCAATAGTTACTGGATGATATTGTGATAGTTTTCTGACTTCCAGTTCACTTTTTACTAAAAATCCAGGTAGAGATTGATGTTCTTACAGGAGCTATTACTTTACTACGGAGCGACCTTGTGTATGACTGTGGAAAGAGCTTGAACCCTGCAGTGGACTTGGGCCAGGTTTGAGATATTTTCCACTGCGCTATGCTCTTCTTTTATCACTTTGTAGTGAACACGGATATTATTTGATAATTCCTTACTCCGAAATAGAGCGAGTACATTACATTGCAACCCTGATCAGGGTTTTTCTTTATTATAGTGCACATGATGATATCGTATATTCATATCTGATCTCTACCATCCACCTTACAGATTGAAGGGTCCTTCATACAAGGAATTGGTTTCTTCATAAACGAAGAACATGAAACAAATGCCGATGGACTGGTTGTGAGTGACAGCACATGGGTCTACAAGATCCCGAGCGTGGACACCATCCCGAAGCAGTTCAACGCCGAGGTGCTCAACACTGGGTACCATAAGAACCGTGTTCTTTCGTCAAAAGGTATGTAGCAGGATTGCGCTTTCCCTGAACTAAAGCAATATGAATATAGTTTTACTATTTTGCCAGCTGAAAATTATCACTGGTTAAAAGTGATTTAACTAATCTGCCTCTGCCAGCCTCTGGGGAGCCCGCCGTGGTTCTCGCAGCGTCGGTCCATTGTGCGGTGAGAGAAGCCATCCGAGCGGCAAGGAAGGAGTTTGGAAGCTCAGAGCTCATTTTCCAGCTCGACGTCCCAGCTCCGATGACGCATGTGAAGGAAATGTGTGGTTTGGACATCGTGGATAAGTACTTGGAAAGCCTATCTGCACATCAGTCTCGAGCTGCGGCAGCGTGATACAAGAATGGGGTACTGTCAACCTGAAGGAGTGGTGTGGTTTGTTCGTGTTGCGTGGTAAATTGCAGACATGATGTTCGAAATATTTATAACATTCAGTGTTGTGCTTGCACACTTTTGTAATAATTCTGGGTTGAGATTTGCATTGATAATTCCTGATTGAGCTTGGAGGCAGGTTTGCATTTAAAATGCACGTTTATAAATAATAATACGTGTTTGTTATTTGCAATTTGTCTGAAAATAAAAATTGCGTCACTCAATTTGGGAAGAGAAGAAGATGGCGAGGCACAGTCCGATGTAGAGCTGGGGCGACGCCGAGCCAGGGAGGACATGGGTAGCTGTTGTGTCGCCGGTGTATGGGAGCGTTGAGGTCGTGGATTTACAGGAGCTACGGTTGTTCGATGGCGAGCGTTGCATGCTCTGGCCTTCGGGGCGGCCGGCGGATCCCAAGCGGGCTACAGTAGGGGTCGTCCTGGGAAGAAGACGAGCAGAAGTGATCTTGGTCGAGAGGATGTGTCAAAGCTCGAGGCTCAGACGAGCAGAGGTGAGCTCGGGGAAGAAGGTGGCGACGAAGGCACCGTGGAGGTGTCCGCCCAAGCCAGGACGACCCCGATATCGGCTAGAGTACTTTCGCCAAATCAGCCGTGGGAGCGCTTGTGAATTGGTGACGACACGATGGAGCTCAGGGACATGGAGGCAGAGGGAAAACTCATCGAAGATGTGAGGAGGCCACGATCGCGTCCAGAGAACGTGCATGTTGGTGCCATGGGTGCCAATGCCAATCTCGACCAGGAGGCAACGGTTTTCCCTATTTTCAAAGGCATGAGGTGCTGTAGTTGTAGAGCAAGGTGGTTTCTCTGGCGTGCTCAACAAGATAGAGGGGGTAAAATGGCTAGGGTATTGGCTTTGGGAGGGAGAGGGTGGTGGAGTGAAGGAGGAAAGAGGTGAAGAGAGGCGGGAAGCTCTCTGCGCGTCACACTGGTGAGGTGGAAGGCGACTTGATTGGTGGGTCCCATCGGTCAGTGGGGAAAGGAAAAGAGAAAAAGGAATAGGTAGGGGAAACCGGCTAGACCTGTGACCCTTCGGGTTGGCTCCTCTTCTAGTCCCTCTGTCGCAAAATATAAGAATGTTTTTGACACTAGTGTAGTGTCAAAAATGTTCTTATATTATGGGACAGGGGGAGTATTTCTTTTCTTCATTATTCATTCCTTGGATTTTAAAGGGCTAGTAAATCATTCGTTGGTTCAAAACTATAGGTCCCAATTTGTAAAAATTCACATGTTTCATTTATACTATTTCACTCTACTGTGATTTTCTTTTAAGATTTTACAAAAGTATTTGACTACCATTTAAATTCAATTTCGTTCTTCCCTAAATTTGGATTTGAATTGTAAGTGGATGAGATATGATTACAAAAGCCATGATAGTTTATTGGAGGTTAATGGTAATATATTATCCCGATATATCAATTTTCATTAAGGGAATCACCACCAAGCAATTAAATTACAGTTCTAACAATTTTTGAATTTGAACAGTTATCATTTGATTCAAATACCAAAACTAATCCAGTAAATTTGAGATCAATCCTAGGGATTGGTTATGAGATGTAGAACTCGGGAAAATATGAGGTCGTTAGTTGGATGCCATTTTCTTCTCAACATTGAGCAGATTTGGGTATATTGCAAAGTTAACTTAGAGGAATTTTTTCACCATGCAACTATATGATGAGTCATGTTATGAGGTGCATTCTGATACATGATGATTGCAAACTCTCTTACTACTCTCGATCAACAGGTTCACAGGATGGGTCATTGCAGTTCCCTCCCCCTCCAGCAACAAGGGGAGGGGTGGAGATTCGGTCGTCTATTTACTGTAGCAGAGAGAGGGGAGGAGAGCGCAAAAAGTAACTTTGGTGCGTGAGCTAGTGAGCCCTATATTTTGAATAGTGTTAAAACATTATTTTAAAGCTTGGAAAGATGTGCAGTGCATGCATTATTCACTATTAAAAGAAATGACCATTTTGTCAAAAAAGTTATAGCTCACATGTTCACTTACTTCATCGGCAAACTTTAAAATGTTTTTAGATAAACTATTTAAAGTAAGGTGCTCCAAGCATCCACTCTCGAGAGAGGATAGCGTAGCTCAGTTTGTCGAGTGGTAAAAAAACAGTCGAACCGATCTAGCACCTGCCGGCCTACCCCCATGGTCCTTGCCCTAAGAGCATCTGCGGTCAGGCGCCCTAAACCCGTCTCAAACGCCTGGGCAGGCTGATCGGTCACAAAAAATCGACCCATCCGGACGTCTCAAACGGGTCTCAAATAATTGGACGGACCAGCACCCCTCATATCTAGCCTAAAAATATAGGGCGGTTTGAGCGCATCCGCCACGTCGGCTCGGCCCAGCCTTGCCCACGCCTGTCCCATAAATATCCCCATCTGGAAAACCCTAGACCGCAGTGAATTTGAACTCCACTTCACTTCCCTCTCCGTCCACTCCACTTTCGATCCCCTCCGAACGCATCCAATGGCCGGTGACCAAAGCAGCGCTGCCTCCGGTGGGGACTCCGGCTCCGATGACGACTGGGCTAGCCTGTTGTGCGAAGCGGAACCCAATGATGTGGAGGAGGTCGCCCTCCGCATTGCATTGAAGCGTTCGATGGTCGACCAAGTAGGATCCGGCAGTGGCAGATCCACTTCGTCAACGCCCGGAGAGATGCGGTCCACTCGGCAAGGGGAAACGTCTGGCATGGGCGTGTCGGCACTCGGTGCTCCCTCCCCGATGGCATCAGGATTGGGTGGGTCGGCTCTCTCATCATCGTCCAGCTGGATGACCTCGGGTGGATCTACACGAATTTACAAACCAAGGAGATCATGAGAATTCTGTCAGAGAAGGCATGACCATCTGAATCAGTTGGCATAACATACCTTTGGAAGTGGCAGCGTCCATCGCATCAGCGTCATTTGTGCCTGACTTGCGGGCGTGCGGGTCCGCTGACGTCGTCGAGGTGTCGTTGCTGCGGAAGTCAGAGAACACTCAGTCAGCAAAACCAAACCAGCACAAAAATAAATAATGGATTTACTAGAGCACTCACGTCAAGACCACGTGCACCGCCACCTTGATCCGAGGCACCGCGACCTTTTGAGGCTTGGAGGGGATCTACTTGGACAACTTGAGTTGCTTCTCCGCCGAACTCTCAGCCTCGACACGAGCACACTTCGAGCTCTGAGTCGCCAGACCAGAGACAGTCGGCTGCTGAGCCGCACTCGCCTTCCCCTTGGGGTCATGCAGCGCCTTGGAGAAGGGTTCCTTGGGAGCCTCATAGGACGGAGAGTACTCTGCCTCCTCCCCCTCCTAGAGCTCTCCTCCTCATCATCACTCTTGTCATCTTCAGATTCCTCTGAGTACCCTTGCTCAGTGTCACTCGTCATGTCTTCGGGCGACCAGTCCACCACTGGGATCTTGGAAATCATCTCCGGGAAATCCTGAAGGGAAAATTCATCGCAACAACTAAAGTCAGATACACATGAAACGATGCACGCATGGACTGACCGAGCATCATGTACATACCTCTAGGGGTTGGAAGTCTTTGGAATATGGAGGCACCCGCCTAGTCCCCTCGAGTTGTCTCAGGCGCAGGTGATGGCCTTGATCTTGGCCCCCACGTTTGTCTCGACAAGCTCCTCAGGATGCACTTGGGTGGGATCACTCGCCCCCTCGTACATCCACATCGGATGGACCCGGGCCTGCAGCGGCTGGATCCACCGAGTGAGAAACACCTCCAGCAAGTCCATCTCGTTGACGCCAGCGTTCACAACACTAATGAGAGCAGTGGACAAGATGTCGACCTCCGCCTTCTCCTCCTTCGCCACAGAGAGTGATGGAGGAGCCCTCACTCTCTTCGAGGAGTACGGTGCGAGGCCTGACCGAGTGTTGGCGCTGGGGACATCCCTGTAGTAGAACCAGGTGCCCTGCCACCCCTTGACGGAGTCAGGGAAGCTCATCTTTGGGAAGGATCTCCCTCCGCGAACTTGGATGCCCAGACCCCCGCATAGCTGAGTGACGTTGGTCTTCTCACCAGTCCGCGAGTCTTTCTTGATGATCATCGACCGACAAGTGAAGATATACTTGAAGTCGCCCCAATGCGGCGGGCAACCCAAAAATTCTCGCAGAGACAGGCAAAGGCCAAGAGGTAGATAATGGCATTGGGAGGAAGATGATGAAGTTACGCGCCGAAATAATCAAGAAACGCCCGAAAGAAAGGATGGGGAGGCATGGAAAACCCCCACTCAACATGGGTGACGAGCAGAACGTGCTTGTCCTCCTGAGGCGCCGACTCAACCTTCCCCACACCCGGGCGACGCCATCGTTCATGCAGGATCAGACCCTCCTCCGCAAGCTCCTCCAGTCACCGGGCCGAGATGCGCGTCGGGATCCAGTCCCCCGCCGCGCCGCCGGCTGCCGCACCGGAGCCAGATGAGGAAGCCTTCCCCACCTTCTTCACTTTCTCCACCTTGGCCGTGGAATCCCTTGCCAGCGCTGCGCAGTCGAGAGGAGGAAAGAGGCAGAGGAGTCGGAGTGAGGAGAAGGGGATCTGAGGGCTGGACCTCTGTCTCCAGGTCTTTTATATCACCGGACAAAATCTCTAGCCGGATCCCTCACCACGAATCCCTGGATCGACGACCCGTGCGAAAGGGCTTTGCACAGGACAGGCGCAACACGTGGCGGGATCGTGCGCACAAATTGAGGAGCCACACCCCCACTTTCCCACTAACGCATGATGTTACCTTTTTATCGCGCGAACATGCAAATTGAAATCCCGAGATTTTTGGATGAATTAATCTGATTGATCGCCAACGATTCCTTTCCTAAAAGGACGCGTGTCAGTCCAACTGACTACCCTCCACGGAGACCCATGCACTCGGCCACGTTAAACACCCGACTGAAGTCTTCTTCGGGATCGTTATGTGACGAGCTTGACGCCCCTCTACGGGTTCACTTGACCCTCTCGGCAGGCTCCAAGGCGCATGCCTCGTAAACCTGGACTTGTAGGAGGCCTCCGCTAGTGTTCCCCTGGGATACGAAGTGGCATCTCTCCCGAGAGTCAGAACACGCGCCGGCGTCGCCACTCGAGTTGTGATGGCATGACCTCACTCGGGCCCCTAGTCTATCTCCTCCGAGAGACAAAACGAATGGCACCAGGTTTTTTCTCGACGATTGACAAGACCCGGTCATCTGGGTGAACCTAAAGTCCAGAATCCGTTGTGTTTTCGTCTACTCCCTCCGTCCGCGAATAAGTGCACCTCTAGCTTTTGTCCTATGTCAAAATTTTAAATTTTTGACCAATTATACAAAAGAGTAGTAACATATATGACATCAAATTGATATATTATGAAAGTAGTACAATTCAAATCGGACCTAGTGATACTAATTTAGTGTCATAAATGCTGCTACTTTTCCCTATAAAGTTGGTTAAAGTTTTGAAACTTTGACTTAAGAAAAAAGCTAGAAGTACACTTATTCATGAATGGATGGAGTAAGGAACAACAAATCATGGTTGGAAAACATATTCCGAGTGCCCTTGCAACACTCGGACTCAATCGAAGGATCGGTTTGTTTGTCCTACGAAATCCCAACCGATTCGGGGGTTAATGATGTGGACACCTATTACAGGTAGGGTCAAGGGCCCATCATTTGGGACCCACATAGGGCCCATCATCATCATAGGTAGTTCCCTGGACCATGACAGCATTCGGGTGAGTACATTAAGAAGTTTATTCAGACGGCTCTGCGGCACTCGAACGACCACACGTCACTCTGCTAATGGTCCACCACTCGGACGAAGAGGACAGGAGGGCGTCAAGGGAGCTGCAACGGTCGAGAAATTCTGTCATCCACTAAATAGAGTTATTGCTACCGTTATCTGTAACTGTTGTAGTAGAGGCTCATTACACTAGTAACTGTCTCATTCAACGACATTAATTGCCTTAGCAGCATGGGAAACATGGGGTTGCAGCGCATTTTATATAAGCCGCACCCCTCTCCATAGTCGGGCATGTTCAACCTGTGTAACCATATCCATCAAATCAAAGCAAGTCTCAGGGCACGAGACGTAGGGCTTTTACCATCACCGAGAGGGGGCTGAACTCATTAAACACCGAGTGTTACACCTATGCTGTAGCTAGTTTCTGCCCCTTATTCGTGCCCCTAGTCTCATTGTCAGGATCATAACCCCCGACAGGGCACGAGTGTGAAAGGCAAAATATAAGGCATGCCCAGACAATGCCCGCGGATGCGGCCGGGCGCGTCCGCGGGCGTTTGCGATTCGGATTTGCCCATCGCGGCTGTAGATGCTCTAAGGAGGAGGGCGGAGATGTTTTGGGTTTGCTAGGTGAGCCTCTCGCTACACATTCGATTGAGACGGGAGTTAGCATCGTGTCTCTTTCTCCTTGTATTTTTACATGAAATACGAACGCACGCAACACAGAAAATGCGGCACCTTTTCGTGCCTGGACAGCATTGCCGCGCCTTTCCGTAGCGTGCTGTCCCGGTCATGACACTGGCTTTGATCCTCTCCCGCAAGTTAATAGCCATCGATCAGCTACCATTCAAAGATCACGCGCGCAGCTGCCCATTCATTCAACTCCCAGGTAGCAGCTCGCCTCCATCGCCGCGCCGTGCACGTCGTCCTAGCTCGCCAGGCTGACTAGCTTAACTACTCATACACACATCCACCATTTCTAGCTAGCTAGCAGAAGCAGATACGAGGTGCCGACCGGCGGCCGGCAAGCGTTCAGGGAGATGAGGCTGGAGAGGGTGGTGTTCGCGCTGAACGGGCGGCGGTACAAGGTGGGCGCCGGCGACGTCCACCCTGGGACCACGCTGCTCGAGTTCATCCGCAGTTCTGCACCCAGACGCCATTCACCGGCACCAAGCTCGGCTGCGGCGACGCTCACTCGCTCGCTCGCTTGCTCTTGATCCATGATTCTCTTAGCTTTGCTAGCCAGCAAGCACTTGGAACCTACGTGTTGTTGGCGCCGAAATGGAACTACCGAAGCACGGCGATCACCGGAGACACGATCGGCAAGGAGGAAGGTGGACACAGAGTTTTTCCGGGTGCTCGAACACCCCCGCCGCACGAACGGCTTCACTGTTTATCACCTCGAGCACGAACTCGATCTCCTCAGCGACTGACACAGGGGGGAGAGGGTCTTATACCCGAGCCCACGGACATGCCCGTGCAGCTCCACGACTCGCTCGACTCCCAGTCGCCACGCCCCGCACGCCCTGGCTCGTGCGCGCCCATCGCGCTCTGACGCGATCGCCGCGGCCACTTCGCGTGCCCTACGCGGCCCACGCCCTGGTCCTACGCCAACAGACTCGCGCACATACGCGCTAACCCACGCACACACGCACACCTACACTTGGGAGCGCACGCACGCACCCAACCTTGCCCTGGCCCGAGTCCGACGCGCCCACCGCGCACGCTCGCGCGCACCGGCTCGCCAGACTCGCCACGGATTATTCCCAACATTCTCCCCCTAAGCCGTGGCTCAGAGGAGTCCGTCGTCCTCAACTCTGCCGTCCGCCAGCAGCGCCCGCTCCGCCGCCGGCGCCTTCCGCAGCTCACAGTCCCGCTTGAAATGGCCTCGTTCACCGCATTTGTAGCACCGGCCACGTTTATTGCCGCCGCTGCCTGATGCCACACTGCGCGTGTCATCGTCGTTGCCGTCCCGAGCTCCCCCTTGGCGCCGCTCCCGCGCCCGCCATTGCGCCGCCGTGTACAAGAGCTGACCGTCCTGGCGCTCGCCGCTGCTCTGCCGGCGGCGCCACACACGCTCGTCAAACGCGTGCAACCGCCCGAGCACCTCGTCGTAGGTGAGCTCCTCGAGCTCGCAGAATTGCTCGATACCGGCGACCACCGGGAAGAGACGGTCCGGCACCGTATCCATGAGCTTCTTCACCAGCTCGGTGTCGCTCAGCGTCTCTCCCAGGCCCACGAACCTCGCCGTCATCCCCGCCAACCTGCCGGCGTAGACATCCAGAGACTCGCCGTCCTCCATCCTCAGCCGGTCCAGCTCGCCGCGCAACGTCGCCCTTCTCGCCGCGTGCACCCGTTCGGCGCTGACGAAACACACTTTGAGGGAGTCCCATACCTCCCTCGCCGTGGGCTTCGCCGCCACCTGCAGCAAGACGTCCTCCAGCAGCCCCGACAGAAGCAGCGCCCTCGCCGTCTTGCACTTCTTCGCGATGACCGCCACGTCGTTCGCCGGCGCCACCGCCTCCCACAGCGTGTGGGCATCAAGGATTGCCTGCGCCTTGATCGCCCACACGGTGTAGTTCTCCGGCAAGAGCATCGGCATGTTCATCGACACCGATCCGCCCGCGCCGCCGCCACCGTATAGAACCAGCGCCATGAACTCCGGCGAGCTCCCTCACCGCGCCTCGTCGCCTCGCTCTGATACCAAATGTTGGCGCCGAAATGGAACTACCGAAGCACGGCGATCACCGGAGACACGATCGGCAAGGAGGAAGGTGGACACAGAGTTTTTCCGGGTGCTCGAACACCCCCGCCGCACGAACGGCTTCACTGTTTATCACCTCGAGCACGAACTCGATCTCCTCAGCGACTTACACAGGGGGGGAGAGGGTCTTATACCCGAGCCCACAGACATGCCCGTGCAGCTCCACGACTCGCCCGACTCCCACACGCCACGCCCCGCACGCCCTGGCTTGCGCGCGCCCATCGCGCTCTGACGCGATCGCCACGGCCACTTCGCGCGCCCTACGCGGCCCACGCCCTGGTCCTACGCCAACAGACTCGCGCACATACGCGCTAACCCACGCACACACGCACACCTACACTTGGGAGCGCACGCACGCACCCAACCTTGCCCTGGCCCGAGTCCGACGCGCCCACCGCGCATGCTCGCGCGCACCGGCTCGCCAGACTCGCCACGGATTATTCCCAACACGTGTGACTCCGGCAATTGCACTCGGTGAAGGGTAAAGCAGATGTGAAACCCTAGAATTATGTGTTGTATTGATCTGACCCTTGTGTAGGGTATATATAGGAGTACAAAAGGGGTAGAGACTTGGAGTACAAGACAACTTACATGTGGTTTAAAATAATTCTATCTCTATCTCTCCTTATCTCTAACTTAAACCCAATTATATTTCTAACATTCCCCCTCAGTCGTAGCGGAAGTGAAGCGGACGAGTACGACTGGATTTGAAGTCTTGCGCTTTCGTCGTCTTCTCCGCTGCGCTATCATCAGCTGCGTCTCTGATGGGTTGGCACCTAGGGCGGTGACTGCGTCCCTTTCTGGTGCCTTCATGCCTTCTCTATTCCCTCCTGCAGTCACAGCGGAAGTGGCGTGGACGCTAGTGACGACGCGGACGCTGTTGACTAGAGTTGTTGCCGATGAGTTGCTGTAGACGTAGCCGTGTGGTCGATGTCGAGGTAGCCGGTCAGGGTGATGTAGCCGTGGTCGGTGGTGTGGTCGTCCCGGATGATGAAGCCGCACAAAGACGGAGGCGGAAAAAAAATGTGCTATGACAGAGCTGCAGACGTGGACGATGCACCTTGCGGATGTCAGAGGGTGCCGTCGGTGATGAGTCTGCCGGTTTTGCCAAGACCGGAGGAAACCCATCGAGCACACGTCGGTTTGGCCAGAACCGTGTGGCCGTGTAGGGTCGTCACTGTAGTCACGCCATGTCGATGCAGTTGTACCGTCGTGGATGACGCGGTTGATACCGTCGTCGTGACGCGGTCATTGCCGTCGTCGTGGTCGCGTCTTGCAGAAAATCCTGTCAGAGGACGCTGGTGTCCATCTTGTGGACGACGCAACGGCGGTGTGTTGAAGAAGATGTTGGTGAAGACCACGTTGATGAAGACCTTGGCGATGAAGTGTCGGCGATGGCGTCGTAGTGGTGTGAAACCCTAGAATTATATGTTGTATTGATCTGACCCTTGTGTACGGTATATATAGGAGTACAAGAAGGGTAGAGACTTGAAGTACAAAACAAGTTACACGTGGTTTAAACTAATTCTATCTCTATCTCCTTATCCAATTATATTTCTAACAGCATATCCTTTCCTTCTTTTGTTGAGGGCGTCATGGTTCGAGTGCGGTGCTATCGGTCATGCGTACCATTGCTTTCTGTGATTTTTGGGTCGACATGCGTACGTTGTGGTCCAAGCGTACATCATTAATTTTAATGATCCAAGGACGATCACTGTCCTGACAACTCCCAGCACAAGGAAATTAGTGTTTTCCGTCTGTTGGAGACCGATAGTCTGACTCTGAGATCATTATGTCGATCTAGTATCATTCTGCGTATTGATCGCGATGTGTTATTATTTGGTCCACAAAATCACACACTTATCACAAACATGCACATATCAAAGACACTGGCTTATAATTTGGAACGGAGGAAGTGTGCTTCTTACGATTCTAATAGTGAAGATTCTACGATTTGCGGTCATACTATCAGAGCTTCGATCCGATTCAGAATCACGGTTTCACTACCTTGTGACATGCGTCAGTGCATCTGGATGTGCGGATGTGATGGGCACGATTAGATATGTAAAGGGTGGTCGGAAATACTTAACAAATTGCACACTGGTAGAAAACAGGGCATATGTTTGGGTCAGATAAGCCCATTAGTCCCGGTTCAGTCACGAACCGGGTCCCATGGACCCATTGGTCCCGGTTCGTGAGGCCAGGAGGCCTGCCGGGCCTCGTGGGGCATTGGCTCCGGTTCGTCTGGCACCTTTGGTTCCGGTTGGTTGGACGAACCGGGACCAATGGTCCTCGCTCTGGCCCATCATCATTGGTCCCAGTTGGTGGCTTGAACTGGGAGCAAAGGGTGGTCTTTAGTACCGGTTCAAGCCATGAATAGGGACCAATAATGTAACTATATATACCCCCTCGCCCGCGAGCAAAGCACTCCACTGCTCTGTTTTTCTCCTCAGCCGTTGGAGAGCTTTATGGTGCTTTAGCTCACCTTCTATGCACACAAGGTGTTCGATGGAATGCCCGAGTCACAATACTTAAACTTTCTCCTCTCCAACCTCGACCTCCAAGCTCTATTTTCTTCAATATTTGTCTAGGTTTAGCGGTCCGTCGCGTCCCATCCTCGTCTTCACCACCGTCGATCGCCCGCGCCGATCTCGTCGCCAGCACCACCGTGGTGAGCCTCTTATTCTTATCTTCTTTCTTAAAGGAAACAAATTCTTACTTGTATGTTTATATAGATACTTGTATAATTTTCTTAGTTTTATTATTGCTTCTTATTATTTAGTGCGATGGTTTTGGTATACGCCCCCGTCGGCCCTCGTCCTGTCTATGATTAAGATGTGGTATATATTATTTTTATAACTATTGGGTTCATTTATTGTTTATGCCAATTATGCCGACCAACATGACATAGATTTTATTTATCTAGGAGGTATGTGAACCGGAAATTCCAACCGACCCTATTGTCGAGAGGTTAAATTTAGTTGAAGAAGAAAACATTTTCTTGAAGAAAAAAATAAAAAAAATTGAGGAGAAGAAGATGATATTAGAGTTGCATGTTGTGGATGTCGTCGATGACACAAGATCAAGATGAATGCAATGCGCTTGAGGATTAGAAAGATTAGAAAATATGACATTCATATCGAGGCTTGGTATCATTATGCTGTTGGAACAATTGTTACCTTGGATGCGATTATGATCGCATTTGTTTTCGCATTGACATGTTTTACATAGTTTCAATGTATGGTTTAATTAATTAGATGCTCTGGAGAGCTATATGTTGTTCAACGAGAACTATGTATGTGCTTTGGTTTTAATGTGATGTGAACTTATATTAATTTGGTCACTTAATTATCTATCCATGATGTTCTGTAATGGTTTTTAACACACTTAATTATATATAATGCACACAGATGAACCGACAATGGATGTACGGTGACAGACACACCTCCGAGTACATTAAGGGCGTGCATGATTTTCTCGAAGTGGCTGAGGCAAACAAGCAGAATGGTTTTATGTGTTGTCCATGCCCTGTTTGTGAGAATACGAAGTCTTACTCTAACTGGAAAATCCTTCACATCCACCTGCTTGAGAAGGGTTTCATGCCACACTATAATGTTTGGACCAAGCATGGAGAAATACGGGTTATGATGGAAGACAACGAAGAAGAAAAGGACGATGACAACTATGTGCCCCCTGAATACGGTGATGCTGCAACGGGGGAAGCTGTTGAAGATCAAGAGGAACCAGACGATCTGCCCGATGATGATCTCCGCCAGGTCATTGTTGATGCAAGGAGTCAGTGCGAAAGTGAAAAGGAGAAGGTGAAGAGGATCACAAAAAAGCTTTGTACCCCAATTGCGAAGATGGCAACACAAAGCTCGGTACCGTACTGGAATTAATCCTTGCGGGGAGCAGAGTAGCAATCACAGCACCTGGCTCGTGACTCTATGTATCTATAACCTTCCTCCTTGGTTGTGCATGAAGCGGAAGTTCATTATGATGCCAGTTCTCATCCAAGGCCCTAAGCAACCCGGCAATGACATTGATGTGTACCTAAGGCCATTAGTTGAAGAACTTTTACGGGTGTGGATTGGAAACGGTGTACGTGCATGGGATGAGCACAAACAGGAGGAATTTGACCTGCATGTGTTGCTGTTTGTCACCATCAATGATTGGCCTACTCTCAGTAACCTTTCAGGACAGACAAACAAGGGATACCATGCATGCACACACTGTTTAGATGACACCCAAAGTATATAGCTGGACAAATGCAGGAAGAATCTTTACCTGGGGCATCGTCGATTCCTTTCGACCAACCATCAATGTCGAAAGAAAGGCAAGCACTTCAAAGGTGAGGCTGATCACCGGAAGAAGCCCGCCATGTGTACCGGTGATCACATACTTGCTATGGTTAATGATTTAAAAGTAATCTTCGGAAAGGGTACCGGCGAACTATCTGTTCCAAGTGACGCTGAGGGACACGCACCCATGTGGAAGAAGAAATCTATATTTTGGGACCTACCTTACTGGAAAGACCTAGAGGTCCGCTCTTCAATCGATGTGATGCATGTGACGAAGAACCTTTGCGTGAACCTGTTAGGCTTCTTGGGCATGTATGGGAATACAAAAGATACAGCGGAGGCACGGGAGGACCTGCAATGTTTGCACGAAAAAGACGGCATGCCTCCAAAGCAGTATGAAGATCCTGCCAGCTACGCTCTTACCAAATAAGAGAAGGAAATCTTCTTTGAATGTCTGCTCAGTATGAAGGTCCCGTCTAGCTATGAATATAAAGGGAATAATATATATGGTAGAGAAAAAGTTTCAGAACCTAAAGTCTCATGACTGCCACGTGATTATGACGCAACTGCTTCCGGTTGCATTGAGGGGACTTCTACCGGAAAACGTTTGATTAGCCATTGTGAAGCTATGTTCATTCCTCAGTGCAATCTCTCAGAAGGTGATCGATCCAGAAATCCTACCAAGGTTAAGGAATGATGTGGCGGAATGTCTTGTCAGTTTGGAGCTGGTGTTCCCACCATCCTTCTTCAATATCACGACGCATGTTCTAGTCCATCTAGTCGACGAGATTGTCATTCCGGGCCTTGTATTTCTACACAATATGTTCCGCTTTGAGAGGTTCATGGGAGTCCTAAAGAAATATGTCCGTAACCGCACTAGGCCAGAAGGAAGCATCCCCATGGGCCATCAAACAGAGGATATCATTGGGTTTTGTGTTGACTTCATTCCCGACCTTAAGAATATAGGTCTCCCTCAATCGCGGTCTGAGGGAAGACTGGGTGGAAAAGGCACGCTAGGAGGGGACTCAATAGTATGTAGGGACGGGCATTCTTGGTCTCAAGCACACTATACGGTTCTACAGAATTCTACCTTAGTGACCCCATATGTCGATGAACACAAGTACATTCTGCGCTCCAAACACCCGGACCAGTGTGAAGACTGGATTATATGTGTACACATCAGGAGTTTCAGCAGTTGGTTCCAAACACGTCTCAGGTGTGACAAAAATGTTTTTGATGACCTGTACTCGTTGGCGAAGGAACCATCTTCAACTGTAATGACCTACAAAGGGTACGAGATAAATGGGAATACATTTTACACGATCGCCCAAGATCAAAAGAGCACCAACCAAAACAGTGGTGTCCGCTTTGATGCAGCAACCAAGAGGGGAAAGGACACATATTATGGTTATATAGTGGACATATGGGAACTTGACTATGGAAATGATATTAAGGTCCCTTTGTTTAAGTGCTAATGGGTCAATCTGTCAGGAGGCGGGGTACAGGTAGACCCACATTACAGAATGACATCAGTGGATCTGAACAATCTGGGGTACACAGACGAGCTATTCGTCCTAACCAATGATGTGGCGCATGTTTTCTATGTGAAGGACATGTCTACCAAACCAAGAAAAAGAAAACATAAGGAAGCGGATACATCATACGACGAGTCAAAGCACGACATAGTTTTTTCAGGAAAAAGAGACATCATGGGATTGAAGGGCAAGACATACGTGTGTGTGAAGATTATCAAAAGTTTCATGAAATTTCTCCCTTCAAAGTCAAGGCTGACCCAAGCACCCTGTTAAATGATGAAGATTATCCATGGTTACGGCGCAATAAGCAAATAACACAAGCAAGAAAAAGTGAAGACTTTCTATCAACAACTATTATGATGATGCCTTTGATGTAGAATATCACTGCAGTTACATTTAAACAAATGAAATCCTTTTGTAACAGATGAGTTTTTGTCCGAAACCCTGATACTTCCAAAGAGATTGTCTGTTTTGTACACGAAGTGCATCCAGTTTTTGGCGTAACCCTCTCAACTTTTTAGCACATGCTATGTGGGTGAAATGATGATACCATGCCAACTTTCAACCTTTTCAGAGTTCATTTGAAATGCTTTCATAAACCTCTAGTATTATTGAAACTAAAATTATATAAAATTTATGCAACTAAAATTATCAAAGTATTTTCTATTCAAAACATTAAAAGCAAAAAGAATTTTCACAAAATAAATAAAAAATCAAAAAAGAAAAGAAAATAAATATGTAGAAACAAAATAAAATAAATAAGTAGAAATAAAATAAACTTTAATAAATAACTAGAAACAAAATAAAATTTAATAAAGTAAAATAAATAAACTTTAATAAAATAAATGAATAAAAAGAATTTTCATAAAATAAATAAAAAAGCAAAAAGAAAAGAAACTAAATAAGTAGAGACAAAATAAAATAAATAAGTAGAAACGAAATAAACTTTAATAAATAAGTAGAAACAAACTATATTTTAATAAAATAAAACAAATAAAGTTTAATAAAATAAATAAAAATAGCAACTGTAAGTAGAAACAAAATAAAATAAATAAAGCCAAATATACTTTAATAACCTACTAGGCCAGCACGGCCTGAATACGACTAGAAACCCAGGGCCAGGATTCAGGCCCGCAGAAGGCCCAATAGGCCCATAGGCAGCATAGTACGTGATTAGGCCGAGTAAGCCTGCATTTGAGAGGAGCTCGAGAGGGCAGCCATAGTGCGGCTTATAAACCACTCCGAGCCCCTCTCAACTAGCGAGGTGGGACTAATCATTTGGGCACGGACAACACAAGGTCGTTGATCCCGTTGGTAGCACCAACCGGGACTAAAGGGTGGCATTGGTCCCGGTTTGTGCTACCAACCGGGACCAAAGGCCCCTTTAGTCCAGGTTTGTGCTACCAACTGGGACCAAAGTCCTCTGCTTCCCGCCCTTTGGTTTGCTGAAAAGAGACCTTTGGTCCAGGTTCGTAGCACAGACCGGGACTAAAGGGGGGCATTGGTCCCGGTTTGTGCCACCAACTGGGACCAAAGCTCTGACTATATATACAACACTTGTCAAAAATTTCATTCAGTTCCTCATTCACCCCGCCGCCGACGCCGCCCTGCTCCTCGTCATTGTCGCCCACGCCCGTCGTCGCCGCCCCCGTTGCCGCCCGAGCCCCGCGCCGCCCCGACGCCGTGGCCGCACGCCACCCCGCGCCGTCGCCGTCACCTTCCCGCGCCGTCCCGCGTCTCTCCGACCTCGCCGTCCCAGTCACCACATGTTGCCCCAAGCCCGCCGTCCTCGAAGTGAGCCCCCCCGCCCCCTCTTTCCCACATGGTCCCATGGAGAGCAGAATTAAGGAGAGGAGAGAAGAAGGAGAGGTCAGGAAGGAGCTAGTGAATCTGATCCATGGAGAGGAAGGAGAGGAGAGTAATTTTTCTGGTTGTAAAAGAGTTAGGAAAATTTAGAATATGCTAAATATGTCAAAAATGTTTTTTTTGTTTATAGAAAGTTTTTTGTTCATATATAGAAAGTTTTTATATATGACTATGGATATATGAGCAATGATGATCCATGGATGTATGCATTGATATATATGAAAAATGATGTTTCATAGAATATTTACCAAGTATATATGTATTTTTGTTCATATATGTATTTTTTTCATAGCATTTTTTTCCATTTATATATGTATGTGGCTATAGATGGATATATATGAGAAATGATGATCCATGGATGTATGCATTTTTTTCCAATGATGATCCATAGATGGATGTATGTATGTATAGATGTATGTATGTGGATACATGGGGGTGGGGGGGGGGTTATATATACCCCATCTCCGAGGATCACCGAGCGGTCGAGGGTCAGGAACTAGGGTAGAGGGTTGAGGGTCAAGGGGTCGAGGGTTTGAGGGTTCTAGGGTCGAGGGTCGAAGGTTCGAGGGTTTAGGGTCGAGGGTTCGAGGGTCGTCGAGGGGCCGAGGGTTCGAGGGTCAAGGGTCGTCGAGGGTTCGATGGTTCGAGGGTTTGAGTGTTCTAGGGTCAAGGGTTCTAGGGTTTAGGGTTGATGGTTCAAGGGTTCGAGGGTCGTCGAGGGGCCGAGTAGTGTTCGAGGGTCGAGGGTCGTCGAGGGGCCGAGTAGAGTTCGAGGGTCGAGGGTCGTCGAGGGGTCGAGGATCACCGAGGGGTCGAGAGGTTGCCTAGTGTCAAAGTATTTAAGAAATCCATGGCCTCATCATTAGCCGGAAGTAACCGGGGCATGATGGTACCAAGTTCTCCAAAGTTATTTTGGAACGGAGTCCCGGATAGGATAATCTGCCTTTTGGTACAAATTTCAGCAAAGGCCTTCCAAATAGCGATATTCGGAAGGCTCTTGTTGTACTTTGTACCAAAAAGCGAATTATCCTATCTGGGATTCCGTTCCAGAATAACTTTGGAGAGCTTGTACCATCATGCATCTGTTACTTTCGCCTATTGATGAAGACATGGTTTTTTTCAATCCTTTGACACTAGACAAACGTGACATGAGGGGGTCGAGTGTCGAGAACTAGGGTAGAGAGGGTTGTGGATCGCCGAGCGGTCGAGGGTCCTGAACTAGCTAGGGTCGAGGGTCGAGGATCGCCGAGGGGTCGAGAGGTTGCCTAGTGTCAAAGTATTAAAGAAATCCATGGCTTCACGCTACAAGAAATATGTTAACTAGTGACCTTCTGTCAGTGACCCTGGAAGAATTGGTCATAGATCTATGACCATTCGAGACCAATTGGTCAAAAGCTATTCGAGGGGCTCCAAACTCTAAACCATTGCGACCATTTTATTCAGAAAGGTCGTAATTTCCTTACACGAAATGGTCATAAAGCAAACAACACTGGTCCGCTGCCTTATTTCTAGTTGTTAACGACCAATATAGATGGTCATAGCCTTGTAAATTGTGGTGCGTTGCAATGACTAGGCGCCATCTCATCAGTTTTGCCTATGTGTCATGTCCATGTGTCAATTTTTGCCCTTGGTTGTGAAGCAACCTATATTTCTGTTATTCCAAAAATTCGCAAAAAATTCTCATAAATTGTTTGGATCATATCTTCATCAAATATGTCAAAACCTTGCTTGCCTAGTTCAAAAATAATTGAACAATATTCAATTTCCTATTCTGTTCAAAGTAGCACTTTGTGAAGGAAGTGTTATTTATATATTCTTGATTTCCCTAAAAATTTGTGAAGACAGTCTTCTTAGTAACTGATCATCCTCAGCCAAAACTCACGCCCATTGGCCATGTGCATTTCCCGTACCGCTAATCAAACACTTGGCTGCTAATTCATGCTTGAGCATAGTTCGGTCTCCTCATGAGAATCTGATGTTATATTTTTCTTCGTAGCACCTACTTGGGGAGTGCCCAACCACTAGACTTTCCTAGTCCACCCAGAACGCATGGCAACACCACGGTCACGCGGTGACCACGCGGCGGGCATGCGAGTTTACGCGCTCTAGAGTTGGGGCCCTCGGCCACCGTCCAAACCTCGATGTATCACCTCCAAACCATGTATTTCTGATTAAATATGTACTTATGTAATTATAAATGATTTTTGAAAAAAATGAAGAGCAAACTATAAGGCAGCTGCAGTTCAAATTTGACCCGCTTCCAGCTAAATCGGCGGAAATTTGTCTTTTTAACGAGAGGTGGAGCAAAACTTTTGACACCCAACCATTTGGTCAATTGTACATTATATATGGCCTAATATTTTAGAAAATTAATTTGGTCCAATTTTGCAACAAATATATGGTAGGTCCTTCATAAAAAAACTCACTTTGGGAACTCTAAAAAATAGAAAATGAATTTTTTGTCCAAAGAAAATGAAAACTTCCTTAGGCAACATTGTTTTCCATTCCAAGATGCACCCATTTGCATGATATGAGGTCATTTAAGCAAACTATGTTATGAATGTGGCTATAAGATTGATCATTTGGCTTTAAAGCCTTGAATCTTTACACATGATAGCTCATTTCTGTGAACACTTTTTAAAATAATTACTGTATTACAAGTTTATTATTTTTTCTGGAAACTTGGTCACATATAATGACACAATGCGGAGGTTTTCCAATTTTTTGATTTTTTTTGATTTTTTTATGCCCGTTTCAAAATGCGGTCAAAACCGCAAGTATGACCGTTTCTAGCTAGTAGTTGAATCTTGGATTTTTTGGTGTTTCTCTGACCAAATAGATACTTATGTACCTATAAATGATTTTTGTAGAAAATAAAGAGCAAACTATAAGGCAGCTGCATTTCAAATTTGACCCGCTTCTAACTGAATCGGCGGAAATTTGTCTTTTTCACGAGAGGTGGATCAAAACTTTTGACACCCAACCATTTGGTCAATTGTGCATTATATATGGCCTAGTATTTTAAAAAATTGATTTGGTCCAATTTTGCAACAAATATATGGTAGGTCCTTCACAAAAAAACTCATTTTGGGAACTCGAAAAATGGAAAATAAATTTTTCGTCCAAAGAAAATGAAAACTTCCTTAGGCAACATTGTTTTTCATTCCAAGATGCACCCTTTTGCACGATATGAGGTCATTTGAACAAACTATGCCATGAATGTGGCCATAAGATTGATCATTTGGCTTGAAAACCATTGATCTCCACACATGATAGCTCGTTTCTGAGAACACTTTTTAAAAATAATTTCCATATTACAAGTTTATTATTTTTCCTGGAAACTTGGTCACATATAATGACACAATGCGAAGGGTTTCCAATTTTTTGATTTTTTTTGAATTCTTTATGCCAGTTTCAAAATGCTGTCAAAACGGCGGGCTTGACCATTCCTAGCTAGTGGTTGAATCTTGGAATTTTTTTGATGTTTCTCTGATTAAATAGATACTTTTGTACCTAGAAAAGATTTTTGGGAAAAATAAAGAGCAAACTATGAGCCAGCTGCAGTTCAAATTTAACCCGCTTCCACCTGAATCGGCAGAAATTTGTCTTTTTCATGAGAGGTGGATCAAAGCTTGTGACACCCAAACGTTTGGTCAATTGTGCATTAAATATGACCTAGTATTTTAGAAAATTGATTTGATCCAATTTTGCAACAAATATATGGTAGGTCCTTCACACAAAAACTCATTTTGGGCACTCGAAAAAATGGAAAATGAAATTTTTGTCCAAAGAAAATGAAAACTTCCTTAGGAAACATTCTTTGCCGTTCCAATATGCACCTTTGTGCATGATATGAGATCATTTGAACAAACTATTCCATGAATGTGGCCATAAGATTGATCATTTGGCTTGAAAGCCAGTGATCTCCACGCATGATAGCTCGTTTCTGAGAACACTTTTTAAAAATAATTTCCGTATTACAAGTTTATTATCTTTCCTGGAAACTTGGTCACATATAATGACACAATGCGAATGTTTTCCAATTTTTTGATTTTTTGATTTTTTATGCCCGTTTCAAAATGAGGTCAAAACGGCGGGCTTGACCGTTCCTAGCTAGTGGTTGAATCTTGGATTTTTTTGATGTTTGTCTGATTAAATAGATACTTTTGTACCTAGAAATTATTTTTGGGAAAAATAATGAGCAAACTATGAGGCAGCTGCACTTCAAATTTGACCCGCTTCCAACTGAATCGGCAGAAATTTATCTTTTTCACGAGAGGTGGATCAAAGCTTGTGACACCCAAACATTCGGTCAATTGTGCATTAAATATGACCTAGTATTTTAGAAAATTGATTTGGTCCAATTTTGCAACAAATATATTGTAGGTCCTTCACAAAAAAACTCACTTTGGGCAGTTGAAAAAATGGAAAATGAATTTTTTGTTCAAAGAAAAAGAAAACTTGCTTAGGCAACATTGTTTGCCATTCCAATATACACCTTTGTGCATGATATGAGATCATTTGAATAAACTATGCCATGAATGTGGCCATAAGATTGATCATTTGGCTTGAAAGCCATTGATCTCCACACATGATAGGTCGTTTCTGAGAACACTTTTTTAAAATAATTTCCTTATTACAAGTTTATTATTTTTCCTGGAAACTTAGTCACATATAATGACACAATACAAAGGTTTTCTAATTTTTTTTAATTTTTCATGCCCGTTTCAAAACGCGGTCAAAAGGCGGGCTTGGCCGTTCCTAGCTAGTGGTTGAATCTTGGAATTTTTTGATGTTTCTATGATTAAATAGATATTTATGTACCTAGAAATGATTTTTGGAAAAAATAAAGAGCAAACTATGAGGCAGCTGCAATTCAAATTTGACCCGCTCCGTACTGAATCGACAGGAATTTGTCTTTTTCATGGGAGGTGGGTCGAAACTTTTGACACCCAACCATTTGGTAAACTGTGCATTAAATTTGTCCTAATATTTTAGAAAAATGATTTGATACAATTTCACAAAAAATATGTGGTAGGTCCTTCATAAAAAAACATATTTTGGGCACTCGTAAAATGGAAAAGTGATTTTTCGTGCAAAGGAAATACAAACTCCCTTTGTTAATATTGTTTGCAAATCCAAGATGTAAACTTGTGCAAAATATGATATCATTTGAACAAATATTTGATAGGACTTTCACAAAAAACTCATTTTGAGCACTGAAAAATGGAATGCAATTTTTATCTTGAATCAATCACGACCAATTTATATGGTCATAAGGTCATCAAACGGTTTGCTGCGTTCTGATTGGTCCATGGGTGTATCACGCGGATCATGCATCAACCACCGTCGGATGGTTCCGGATCCAACGGCCCAAACCCACCCGAGCCAAAACCCTAGGCCTGTCCTCATGGACATTTTCCACCCACCCCCTGCCTCCATTCTTTCTCTCATTCCTCCACCAGCGAGCCCCTCTGCTCTCCCTCGCTCCGAACTGGAGAACTCCTCCGAGAGGTGGAGCCGCCACCCCAATCTCTCTCTCCGACTTAGATCTGCCGCCGCTTAGATCCCGATACCCATCCCCACTACCACCGTCAACGACCCTCACCTAGACCGGCCCCAGATCGAGCGGGCGCTCCAAAAGTAGCGACGGCCGTGCCAACGCCGACCTGGATCTTGATTTCTCACGCAGACCCGGCAAACCCACCCACCAAGCACACACAACCGTCGCGGGTGCCCGACTGCTCCCACCCCACCCCTCGCTCTGATCCTATATTGGCAAGGTTGTCGCGGGAGCCGGGAGCACGAGCGGAGCGATGGCCGACGCGGGGTCCTCGTTGGGCTCGTTGGGCGGCACCGTGGGGAGGGACTTCGGCGGGGAGGGGGCCAAGGCCAAGGCCAAGAAGCCTAAGGCCGCTTCGGCCACCGAGGAGGGGGAAGGTCTAAGGCCAAGAAGCCTGCAGCAGCGGCCGCGGCCGCGCCGGTGGCGGCGATGACGGAGGCAGAGGTGGAGGAGCTTTCCATGGCCATCGTGCGGTGGCTGGTCAAGGACAATCTGGCCCGGGCCACGTCCGGCGGTGAGGGGGTAGAGGGAGGGGCGGAGGTCATCGTCAACAAGGACGCCATGGCTGTCACAACCCTAGACTTTGCTTGTATTAGTTGCATTTGAGAGCATCTTGCATCTTGTCTAAATTTCTGAAACTTGAATTGAGGATTGTTGAAACCTCAGAAATCTAATTAAAAGAAGGGCAAGCACCCTTTAAATTGCATTCTATGAACCCAAAATGCCCTAAAAATAGTTTTGTGAATTTTGGCAAGAGTTATATACCAAACCAAAATTCTGGAACATTTTTAAGGAATTATTTGGTCTCTGAATTTAAATCAATAATCTATTTGAATTTGGTGTTATATTCATAATATATAATGAATATGTTTTCAAATGCTTTGAAATGTTTTATGTACTTTTGGAATAGTCGAGAGAGGTAACATAAAATATTTCAGAATGTTTTGGCACTGTTTGAAATTCTTTTGAATTTGAAAACAGTGGCAAAATTAAATGGAAAGGGAAACGTAACAGAAAAATTAAAAAGAGCAGAACTCACCTGGTCCACTTACCTGGTGGCCCAACAGGACCAGCCCAGCTAGGCCCAACCCACCTCTTCCTCTCTCCTAGTGTCTTCAACCTCCTGCCAGTGGGCAGGAGGGCGCGTGTGGCCGCGGCGCACGCGCACGCGCTCGGCCAACTCCTGCTTGCCGCCTCCGCTGGAGGCTCCTACAAGCGCCACACACCCCCCGGGCCCCTCTCTCTCTCCCCCGTCCTCACCCTCTCCCCTGGATCTCTCTCTCTCTCACTCACCCGAACGGGTTCGTCGCCGCTGACCATCACCACCGCGGCCACTAACATCCCCACGCCCAGCCAGTTAGTGCCCGATTTCCGCCTCCTCGCGCTAAACCTCTCCATCGAAGGAAGCGAGCCCGGACGGCCTCCATCGTCTCACGGTCTCCTTCTCCACCACCAGCTGCCGAGGATATTCACCATCGATTCGGCACCTTCGTCGCTTCCCCGAGATCGCTGACCATCTCAACGCGACCCATGTGAGCCTCCGGTCGATTCCCCTCTCCTCTCGTGTCGATTTCGCGCTGTAGCCATAGATGCACCGGAGCCGAGTTGTGCTCGCCGCCGACCATGGCATCGTCATGGCCAGAGCCTAAAGCTGTGGCTCCCACACGCGTCGTCGTTCTCCTTGCTGCACTAGGAGCCTGGCGAGCCCCTCGGAGAGCTTCTCCATGCCCTGTAGCGCCATTCCCGTCATAGCCGAACTCCAGCCACCGCCGCAAGCTCCATTCCGGCGAGCTCCGGCCACCCTAGCTCGAGCTGCTGCCACGCCTGCATGCGCGCGAAGCCCAACAACCCATAGCCGCAAACCGCGCCTGAAAGCATCCCCTGTAGCGCATTCCGTGGCGTTTTTATCGTCGGAGTTGGTCACCGCCGGCTGAACTCCGGTGAGGTCGACGTGGCCCCATCATTAGCAACTAATGACATTGCTAATTAACCCCTAGAGCCACTGACAGACAGGCCCCACCAGTTGAACTAAACAGCTAATGGAATTAGTTAGGGTTAATCTAACTCGACTGGACCCACGCGTCAGTTTTGACCACGCTGACGTGGCTGTTGACCAGGCCCACCTGTCTGTGATGCTAAACATCACTGAGTCACTGACCAGTGGACCCTATCGGCCAGGTTTGACCTGGTCAGCTGCAGTTGACATGCTGACGTCACAGTGACGCAATGCTGACGCAGTTAACCATTTTCAGGATTTAAAATAATTCAAAAAATTCCAGAAAATATCCAAAACATCAAAAATTCATATAAATTCAACCGTAACTCAGAATGAAATAATTTATATATGAAAAATGATTAACAAAATCCAACCTATCCATCTGTACCATTTTCATGCATGTTTGATCAAGTTAACTTCACTGTTTATGATGAAACATGAATAGGACAACTTTGATAATAGTTTTGGAGTTGGGATTTGATGTAGTTTTTAATTCCACTTCAATCAAAATGAATTGTTATTGCATTAGCCCAAATCACAGCATGTTGCCATGTCATGATCATGCATCATACTGTTGCATTGCATTGATTGTGTTCTTCCTTGTTTGCCGATGTTTGTCCCCTCTCGATAGACGTGGTTCCGACGATGAGTTCGATGACACCGATGAAGAGCTATACTATCTTCAGAAGTGCCAGGCAAGCAAAACCCCCTTGTTCATTCCGATATAAACCCACTCTCTCGCTCCTGCTCTGTTTTGCTGCATTAGGACAACAACGATTCAACTATTACATGTTGCGGTAGTTGAACCCCTTTCCTTTGCATGACCTGTCATTGCCACAGTAAATAGATGAAACCCACTAGCATGAGTAGGAGTTGTTTGAGCCCTGATGTGCCTACTCATTCATGCTTGTTTGTCATGCCTGCTACTGCTTAGAGTTGAGTCAGGCCTGATTCATCGGGGATGAATTGGAGGTGTGTGAACATGTCCTACTGTGTGTGAACACGATTTGGTAAAAGTAGCAGTCAGAGGCCATGTAGGAGTACATGGTGGGTTGTCTCACTGAAACCGTCATGAACTGAGTTCTGTGTTTGTGATCCAAGAACAGTTACTACCACACATTGGGCTCCGGGCACTCCAAGCTCTCCCGACTTATTAATCAACTTGATCTCTGTCCAGGAGTTGCAACTAGTTTTTGGTGTTTGTAGGTAGTGCTAGTAGTCTACCAAGTGGCACCCGGTACAGGTGGGCTTGGGACAGACTAGGCACAGTGGCTAGGTGTACCAAGTGGCACCCGGATGGTCGGATTGGGAACCCTGCACACATCGTTTGGGGCCGTGAGCGACACCCCGGCCGGATCTCCTTGCGGATGGAACCCGAATAGGCGATAAACCTGGACGAGAGACTTGAGTGGTTAGTCAGGTCGTGGCCGACACCCTTGCTGGGCTTCCGCTTGAAGGTTGCCGAGTACATGTCGTGTAAACAACGATAAGTGGTGAGAGCGTGTGTGAATAAGTACACCCCTGCAGGGTTAACATTATCTATTCAAATAGCCGTGTCCGCGGTAAAGGACTTCTGGGTTGCCTATACAGTTCATAGACAAGTGTAAATGGATACTCTAAAATACGCAAGATAAGCGTGAGTGCTATGGATGGCATTCTCGTAGGGACACGGGAGCGGATCCATAGTGGTGTATTGATATGGTGAATATGTGGACTCGTGTGTGCCACCTCAAAAGAGTTACTTGCAGTCGTAGTTCAGGATAGCCATCGAGTCAAAGCTGGCTTGCTGTAGTTAAACCCCACCACCCCTTTGTTGATAATGGTGCATATGTAGTTAGTTCTGATGTAAGTCTTGCTGGGTACATTTGTACTCACGTTGCTTAATTTATGTTTTTGCAGAGAGACTTCAGCCTCGCTAGTAGTTCCACGTGGACTTCGATGTTTAGCTTGTTACCTCAGCTACGATCTTGTGCCCTCGGCAGGATCTGGTAGATAGTTAAGCTTCTCAGCCTTTTTCATTTCTAGATGTCTGTACTCAGACATGTTAAACTTCCGCTTGTGCTTTGACTTGTATGCTCTGAATGTTGGGTCATGAGACCCATGTTTGTAATATGTCGCTCCTCGGAGCCTATTGAATAAAATACTTGAGTTGTAGAGTCATGTTGTGATGCCATGTTGTATTTGCACATATCGAGCATATTGTGTGTATGTTATTGAAATGCTTGGTATGTGTGGGATCTGACTATCTAGTTGTTTATCCTTGGTAGCCTCTCTTACCGGGAAATGTCTCCTGGTGCTTCCACTGAGACTTGGTAGCATGCTACTGCTCCGGAACACTTAGGTTGGCCGACATGTGTCCTTCTTCGTTCCTGTGTCTATCCCTTTGGGAAAATGTCACACGTTGTCTACCAGAGTCCTGTTAGCCTGCTACAGCCCGGTCTACCGGAGTCCTGCTAGCCCAGTTGCTACAGCCCGAATTCACTCGCTGATGACCGACACATTCGTTGCTGGGTCATATATATGCATGTCCCTATAAGTTAGTGCCACTTTGGGTTCACGACTAGCCATGTCAGCCCGGATTCTTGGTCATATGGATGCTAGCGACACTATCATATACGTGGGCCAAAAGGCGCAAACGGTACCGGGCTTGGTAAGGCGACACTCGTGGGAATACCGTGTGTGAGGCCGCAAAGTGATATGAGGTGTTACATGCTAGATCAGTGTGGCATAGGATCGGGGTCCTGACAGCTTTGGTATCAGAGCCTGACTGCCTGTAGGATTACCAAGCCAAACTGGTCGAATTTGAGTCTAGAAATTCTTTAGTTATATAAGGGAATTGATTGTGGGACGGAACGTAAGGCTCTTTTTACTCCTTTACCTTATGCCTTCTGATCTGAGTCATCCTATCTTTCCTACGGGGTTAAGGAACTAGGCTTTCTATTCTTTCTATTAGGATCACGTGTTTCTAATCTGTAGACTTATAGGATTGATAGATTAAGCCTCAGTTCAGTTTCTACTATCTTTGCGTGTTCATAATTGAACTCGGAACCTTCATATTGTGACGATCGAGTGGTTATGCCACCATTTTGTAGGATGTCTCAATCTTTTGAGCATTTACAGCCGTTATGATGTCCGAGTCATCCCAGGTTTCTAAATAGTCTAATGCATTTGCAAATCCCTTCTTCCCATTCCCGCCGTCCCTTTGGGCCAGATTAACCACACTAAGCAGTGTGTTTAGGTACTTCATCCTCGATGTATATGTTGGAGTTATTATTATGACCCTAGGTGTCTAGAGTATCATCTAGTAATCTAGCCGTGTTTTGTGTCCCAGTGTGATGATTCTGGCCATAATTCTCGAAAGCATCCCGTGATGCCACTTAGTAGTAGGTATTCTACTCCTGGGTTTTTGAACCCGAGATTCACCCTACCTACTTCATGTTGATAGTGTTTGCTAGCTCCTTAGGTTATTAGTAACCTTTGTGATAGTCCTCGAGGTTCATGGTATATCCTTCTTCCAAGTACCATGAACTGCTTATGGCAGAAGTTCTTTGATCCAAAAGATCACAACCACAGTGATCTCGATGAGTTATCCATTCTATATTGCAACTCTGCCAGTCCTACCTTCTCCGCATGGGTTATCTGGAAGAAATAAGTTGAGCTTTGCTCGAAATACTAATCCGTGCATCCACAGCTCAGAAAATTGTATGTTCCTTTGAGTTGTCCCTGTTCAGTTGTCTTTTAACCTTCGTCTATCAATTGATAGTCAAGGGTATGCGCGCACTCGTGCATCGATGCCTATTACTCTTGTGGTCTGTCCAGCCATTCTATTCCGGAATGACTAGGAGAAACAAACTACAGTACCTCATCCATATCCAGGATTAGGTCAAAGTAGTTGCATTCCACAGATCAAAATGCCAATTTAGCTTTTGTTTTGTTCTACGCTGGAGTATTACCCTCTTTATGTCAAGAAAGTCATAGGAATTGCACACCATCTTATGAATTCTTGGCGCAGTGATACTAATCGCCATCATTATTCATTCCTCGGTCCCCGTGTTGTTGAACCGGAATGCCGACGAGTGAACTATGATGTGTGAAATCAATACTCCTAGCAACCGTGTTCCTTGGTAGTTAATGGACAACAATCTCATTTTTAGCGTGATGGTTATTGAATGGTCATTCTAAGATTGATCGTGCTACTAGTCCATATTTTCTTGGTGCACTCTTCGATCAATGAGTTAGGATCGTGTCAATCCCTAGCTTATTTTCTCATATCGTCTTGCCCTGAAAAGCAAGATTGTTCTCGAGCTTAGTAACATATCGGTGGTTCGTGATTTTCTGAATATCTTCTTGGAAGTATCACCAGGTTGTCACCTGACCGCTATGTTGTGCTCGTGATCAAGTTGGGTTTCGAAACCACCCTTTCTCCAAGAATCCATGTTGGATAGCCTGAGCTAGTTGGTTAAGCTAAACAACAACTTGGAGAGTTGGAAGATAAAAGCTTGTCCGACTCAGTTCATTCCAAAGGGATATCCTTGTGCGTGTGTGTTGAAGAAAGATGATATCTTCATTGTTTGATCCTCGTGGTCAACTGTTGGATCTATTGTCTTACCCAAACCTTTGATTTGCTTATGGACTATCGTCAAGTCGAGTCAGAACCAACGATGTTCGTAATGTTGTCTTACTCATGGTTGTTTCCTCGGGCATACACCATTATATCTTTTGGGTTTGACCAATGCTATCACTTGGTCAAATAATTATGGAATTCCATCGTAATGGAAACCTTGATGAATTGTTGTTGAGCCCATTAGCAACATTTTTATCTTCTCCATGATTTTGTTGAACATTAAGCTAGTGTTGGAAACTTTTGAAGGCATCTCTTCATGCTAGCTCATGAAGCACATGTTCGGATGAAAGAAGTAACTTCCTCTAATTCACATGCATTTGATGTAAGTTGCTGCCGTGAATTCGATAAAGCTTGTTTTTGCTTCCTCTGGAATCATCCCAAATCGGTCATGCATACGTGCGAAGCATTCTGTGGTTTGGAGACTTGCAACCTCCATTCTATATGTATCCTTAGCACACCAAGCCACTGATTGATTTGTTCAAGGAGAAGGAGTTCCTTCATAAGAGATAATCCGAACTTATGTAAGGACCTCGATATCCTCGATGAGGGTTCCCCACCTGAACTCGGTAGTGTTTTATTATAAGACTACTACATGGCCATGCTTGTCTGGTATAGTGTGTTCACATGTATGTAGCAGAACCAACTCATGTTTTGGAGCTTGCTATCGTAGTTCATTTCCCGAGAATCTCTCAACGCCATCTCATCGGTTTGTGTTGAAAACTTTCATTTTTCTAGACTTGATGAGTTTGGAATGTCCTGACCCCAACCAGATCTGAATCTCAGGCAGATATGATGGTTGGAACAATTCCCAAGAACTATTATATTGGTCTCTCTGTAACCCGGTAAAGTGGAAGTCGTGGCCAACACACCCAGCCGGAAGACCTATTGTTGTAGTATCTTGATTGAGGAAGTTGGCCACCTCCCCATATGGATTTCGTAGGATTTACTCCAGTGTTACTCCTTATGGATTCTTGTGCTCCCGAAGTCCGACCTTTTACTTGATGTTCTAGATACCAAACCATATCTATGAATGGGTTACGCTAGCACATCAAGGAGAACATTATAAGAGGAGTGCTAAATGTCTCTCGGTCGATCATCGAGATCTGCTTCTTTGGCATTGCTAAGAAAAAAATCCGAGAAAGTGATGTCCTCCTTTGCATCTTCATCGTCCATCACTATTCATCATGGTAGTATGATGTGTTGCCAGGATCCTCAGCACGGATGTTGGTAAGACCCTGATGAATATGGAAATGCTCATGTTCTTGAGGGCATGCTCACACACTAAGTTATATCCTCGGTATCAATTGAAATGTGCCTTCCGTTTGCCGAGTTGTCTTATAACTCTAGTTTCCTTTCCAAACTGAGTATGCCATTCCTTCGAATTCCTTCAAACGATCAATTGTGATTTACCCTAGGCTGGTATAGAGAATTTCAATGATCTCTGTATCAAAAGTAATTGGTTTTACCACTTAAGGGAATAATTCTATGAGTCACCTCCCCTAAGGTGCCCCAATATGGAATCATGGCAATTATCTCCTCTCTACGTTGACAACCGTTCACCACCTTTCTAAGTGTGGAATTGTTGTCTACCTAGTGAACCTTCGTCATCTGTCTTACTCCATCCCTCTAGCTGTATGCTCTACGTCTCAGCTTGAGAGATGTTTCAATATCTCACTCCATGAGTTGATCCCGAGTTGTTCGATCTTCAAGGAGATCGATCCTTTTAGAGTTTCCCTTTCCTCTCGTTGTCATGTTGGTTGGAGTTCTCAGAGAAAGACATCGAGACAAAGATGGTAATCGAAACGACGTTCTTATGAAGTGCAACCTAGATCGTGAAGATTGTGTTAGTTTGCATACCCCCCTTCATCTTACCCTACATTTGAATCTCGGGAGGAGATTCTTGTTTAGTGGGGGTGAGTTGTCACAACCCAAGACTTTGCTTGTATTAGTTGCATTTGAGAGAATCTTGCATCTTGTCTAAATTTTTGAAACTTGAATTGAGGATTGTTGAAACCTCAGAAATCTAATTAAAAGAAGGGCAAGCACCCTTTAAATTGCAATCTATGAATCCAAAATGCCCTAAAAATAGTTTTGTGAATTTTGGCAAGAGTTATATACCAAACCAAAATTCTAGAACATTTTTAAGGAATTATTTGGTCTCTGAATTTAAATCAATAATCTATTTGAATTTGGGGTTATATTCATAATATATAATGAATATATTTTCAAATGCTTTGAAATGTTTTATGTACTTTTGGAATAGTCCAGAGAGGTAACATAAAATATTTCAGAATGTTCTAGCACTGTTTGAAATTCTTTTGAATCTAAAAACAGTGAGAAAATAAAATGGAAAGGGAAACAGAACAGAAAAATTAAAAAGAACAGAACTCACCTGGTCCACTCACCTGGTGGCCCAACAGGACCGGCCCAGCTAGGCCCCGCCCACCTCTTCCTCTCTCCTACTGTCTTCAACCTCCTGCCAGTGGGCAGGAGGGCGTGTGGCCACGGCGCGCGCGCACGCGCTCGGCCAGCTCCTGCTTGCCCCTGCCGCTGGAGGCTCCTACAAGCGCCACGCACCCCCCGAGCTCCTCTCTCTCTCCCCGTCCTCACCCTCTCCCCTGGATCTCTCTCTCTCACTCACCCGAACGGGTTCGTCGCCGCTGACCGTCACCACCGCGGCCACCAGCATCCCCACGTCCAACCAGTTAGTGCCCGAGCTCCGCCTCCTCGCGCTGAACCTCTCCACCGAAGGAAGCAAGCCCGGACGGCCTCCATCGTCTCACCGTCGCCTTCTCCACCACCGGATGCCGAGGATATTCACCGTCGATTCGCCATCGTCGTCGCTTCCCCGAGCTCGCTGGCCATCTCGACGCGACCCATGTGAGCCTCCGGTCGATTCCCCTCTCCCCCCGGATCGATTTCGCGCTGTAACCATAGATGCATCGGAGCCGAGTTGTGCTCGCCGCCGGCCATGGCACCGTCGTGGCCAGATCCTAAAGCTGTGGCTCCCACACGCGTCGTGGTTCTCCTTGCTTCACTAGGAACCTGGCGAGCCCCTCGGAGAGCTTCTCCATGCCCTGTAGCGCCATTCCCGTCTTAGCCGAAATCCGGCCACCGCCGCAAGCTCCATTCCGGCGAGCTCCGGCCACCCCAGCTCGAGCTGCTGCCACCCCTGGATGCGCGTGAAGCCCAGCAACCCATAGCCGCAAACTACATCTGAAACCATCCCCTGTAGCGCATTCCGTGGCGTTTCCGTCATCGGAGTTGGTCACCGCCTGCTGAACTCCGGTGAGGTCGACGTGGCCCCATCATTAGCAACTAATGACATTGCTAATTAACCCCTAGAGCCATTGACAGATGGGCCCAACCATTTTAACTAAACAGCTAATAGAATTAGTTAGGGTTAATCTAACTCGACTGGACCCACGCGTCAGTTTTGACCATGTTGACGTTGCCGTTGACCAGGCCCACCTGTCTGTGACGCTAAACATCACTGAGTCACTGACCAGTGGACCCCACCGGTCAGGTTTGACCTGGTCAACCACAGTTGACCTGCTGACGTCAGAGTGACGCAATGCTGACGCAGTTAACCATTTTCTAGATTTAAAATAATTCAGAAAATTCCAGAAAATATCCAAAACTTCAAAAATTCATATAAGTTCAACCATAACTCAGAATGAAATAATTTATATATGAAAAATGATCAAAAAAATCCAATCTATCCATATGTACCATATTCGTGCATGTTTCATCAAGTTAACTTCACTGTTTAGGATGAAACATGAATAGGACAACTTTGATAACATTTTTGGAGTTGGGATTTGATGTAGTTTCTAATTCCACTTCAATCAAAATGACTTGTTGTTGCATTAGCCCAAATCATAGCATATTTCCATGTCATGATCGTGCATCATATTGTTACATTGCATTGATTGTGTTCTTCCTTGTTTGCCGGTGTTTGTCCCCTCTCGATAGGCGTGGTTCCGACGATGAGTTCGATGACACCGATGAAGAGCTATACTATCTTCAGAAATGTCAGGCAAGCAAAACACCCTTGTTCATTCCGATATAAACCCACTCTCTCGCTCCTGCTCTCTTTTACTGCATTAGGACAACAACAATTCAACTGTTACATGCTGCGGTAGTTGAACCCCTTTCCTCTGCATGACCTGTCATTGCCACAGTAATTAGATGAAACCCACTAGCATGAGTAGGAGTTGTTTGAGCCCTGATGTGCCTACTCATTCATGCTTATTTGTCATGCCTGCTAGTGCTTAGAGTTGAGTCAGGTCTGATTCATCCGGTATGAATTAGAGGTGTGTGAACATGTTCTACTATGTGTGAGCTAAGTGTGTGAACATGATTTGGTAAAGGTAGCGGTGAGAGGACATGTAGGAGTACATGGTGGGTTGTCTCATTGAAACCGTCCTCTAGAACTGAGTTCTGTGTTTGTAATCCATGAACAGTTACTACCATACATTGGGCTCCGGGCTCTCCAAGCTCTCTCGACTTATTAATCAACTTGATCTTTGTCCAGGAGTTGCAACTAGTTTCTGGTGTTTGTAGGTAGTGCTAGTAGTCTACCAAGTGGCACCCGGTACAGGTGGGCTTGGGACAGACTAGGCACAGTGGCCCGGTGTGCCAAGTGGCACCCGGATGGTGGGCTTGGGAACCCTGCACACATCGTTTGGGGCCGTGAGCGATACCCCGGCCGGATCTCCTTGCGGATGGAACCCGAATAGGCGATAAACCTGGATGAGAGACTTGTGTGGTTAGTCAGGTCGTGGCCGACACCCTCGCTGGGCTTCCGCTTGAAGGTTGCCGAGTACATGTCGTGTAAACGGCGATAAGTGGTGAGAGCGTGTGTGAAGAAGTACACCCCTGCAGGGTTAACATTATCTATTCGAATAGCTGTGTCCATGGTAAAGGACTTCTGGGTTGCCTATATAGTTCATAGACAAGTGTAAGTGGATACTCTAAAATACACAAGATAAGCATGAGTGCTATGGATGGCGTTCTCGTAGGGAGACTGGAGCGGATCCATAGTGGTGTATTGATATGGTGAATATGTGTACTCATGTGCGCCACCTCAAAAGAGTTACATGCAGTCATAGTTCAGGATAGCCACCGAGTCAAAGCTGGCTTGCTGCAGTTAAACCCCACCACCCCTTTGTTGATAATGGTGCATATGTAGTTAGTTCTGATGTAAGTCTTGCTGGGTACATTTGTACTCACGTTGCTTAATTTATGTTTTTGCAGAGAGACTTCAGTCTCGCTAGTAGTTCCATGTGGACTTCGACGTTTAGCTTGTTACCTCTGCTACGATCTTGTGCCCTCGGCAGGATCTAGTAGATAGTTAGGCTTCTCAGCCTTTTTCATTTCTAGATGTTTGTACTCAGACATGTTAAGCTTCCGCTTGTGCTTTGACTTGTATGCTCTGAATGTTGGGTCATGAGACCCATGTTTGTAATATATCGCTCCTCGGAGCCTATTGAATAAAATACTTGAGTTGTAGAGTCATGTTGTGATGCCATGTTGTAGTTGCACATATCGAGCATATTGTGTGTATGTTATTGAAATGCTTGGTATGTGTGGGATCTGACTATCTAGTTGTTTATCCTTGGTAGCCTCTCTTACCGGGAAATGTCTCCTAGTGCTTCCACTGAGCCTTGGTAGCATGCTACTCCTCCGGAACACTTAGGTTGGCCGGCATGTGTCCTTCTTCATTTCTGTGTCTGTCCCTTCGGGGAAATGTCACACAGTGTCTACCAGAGTCCTGTTAGCCTGGTATAGCCCGGTCTACCGGAGTCCTGCTGGCCCAGTTGCTACAGCCCGGATTCACTCGCTGATGATCGACACGTTTGTTGCTGGGTAATGTATGCCTGTCCCTGTAAGTTAGTGCCACTTTGGGTTCACGACTAGCCATGTCAGTCAGGGTTCTTTGTCATATGGATGCTAGAGACACTATCATATACGTGTGCCAAAAGGCGCAAATGGTCCCGGGCTTGGTAAGGCGACACCCGTGGGAATACCGTGCGTGAGGCCGCAAAGTGATATGAGGTGTTACATGCTAGATCGGTGTGGCATAGGATCGGAGTCCTGACAATGGCCGCCTTCGCGGAGGGCGCCCACATCTTCATCCACCATCTCTCCGCCACGTGCATGTCACTCCTCCCTAGCCTCCATTTCTTCTTTCCCCTGAATCTTGCTCTGGTTGATTCATGCCAGCAATCCTGATTGGTTTGTTTTGGTGGGTTCAATTACCTGTCGATGGATTCAATTTACTAGGTGGATCCAACTGATGAATTTGATGCTTGTCTGAAATGTTTTTGGTGTTTTGGGGGTAGGCAGCGGTAGTAGTTAATTTCTTGGCATCAGGTTAGCACTGGTTCAGAATCTGCCACTGGAGGGCACACCCATGGAATGCAGGAGGAACCGATAGTTTCAGCATAGCATTAGGCTTCTCTGTCCCTGTGTTGTGATGCTTTTGGGATGATGATAGTGATATGGGTGTTATCTTATTTGCAGGGCAAATGATGTGTGCTAGGACGGGAAGAGGCAGACGATCAACGCCGAGGATGTCTTCAAGGCGCTCGATGAGATCGAGTTCCCCGAGTTTGTGGAGCCCCTGAGGACTGCACTGGAAGGTCAATGTTGTAGCAGCATGAGCTATTCACAATAAAGTCAGTGTTATTTAATAGCATTAGCAATCAGAAGCTTTCTCAAATAGCACTTGCTGGATTCTGAGCTTGTAGAGTAGGTTTAGACACATGTGGTGTATGCATCGGTAATCCATAATCTGTGTCAGAAAACAAACATCAGTTTAGGCTGAGAGTTTCTGAACACATGAAAAGCTTAACATATTTCATGATGCGTTCAAACGATGATTCAAAGACACACGTGAAAATGAAAAAACTGGGATGTATGTATAGCTGCTGATCTCTTTTGTTTCCCCAAAAACATATATAGCCTTGGTTTCTTCCTATATATAGAATACAATTTTCAGTTACTGGAGAAACTTTATAAAATGTTTTGTGTGCTGTTCACCTACAATTTTGTTTAACTGTTCATGATTAAAATTCAGTGGCTCCTCTTCTTTATACACGTGAATGTGTAGTTCACCTACAATTTTGTGTGTTGCTCACAAATGAGTTTTTTATCTCCCCAAATAGGCCGCAGAAATGGATCTTGTTGGGTGCTAATTCTAGTTATTTTATATGAAGAGACACTTACCTTGCAGCCATCTAATATGCAATGGTAATAATATGTGATGCCTGATTTTTTTAGTTGTATATGCCATTCGTGCATGAATTCCTGTTCTTATGTACCAACTCCCTAATCATGTTTTGTGTTTTCAGTTCGCTATCTTAGGAGAACCTGGTGTGTATATGGGGAAGCAAAGCAACAACCCACAACTCGGACTTGCGACTCCAAATGAAGGCACCACGATGCACCATGCTGCTCCCTTGGAAGGCCAGCTGAGCGGCGTGCCAGCGAAGGCAGTGAACGAGCTGCTGCCATCAGGCACCGCCGGCAACCTGAGCAGGTACTACTGGTCGGCGCCGCTCCACTTCATCGCGTCCCCGACAATGTCTGCAGCTACTACTATGACAATACGTAGCAAATAACCAACACTCTATTTTGTTGGTATGAAACTGACTGTAGCATAATGGTCTGTGTGTTGTCTCAGGGGACTACAAGGACGAGGAGGGCGTCAAGCGCTGCTGCGTCGCCGGCGCCATCGACAACAACACCTCCCAGCTCCTCACCTAGGGATCATCATCGCCATCGCCATCTTCTAAATCTTCCGGCCAACGTAATGCTCAGGTACATCATACGAACTTCAGCACATCTCTTCTGGTTGACTGAATTAGTACTAAAGATGCCATGTTTTTCTGCATGGAATACTGCAAATAGCCTGATGGAAGCGCTCTTGTTCCTATCAAACTTCATGGGCGACATCCACAAGGTAGTACTCCTGCCAAACCCCAATTGCCTGATTTTTGCAAGTGTTTCTGTTCCGGGTTGCAACTTAAGCTGACGCTTCTTGTTTATGTAGCCACTGCATGTGGAGTCCTCCGAAAAAGAAGGGAACACCATCAACGTCAACTGGTATAGAAGGAAATCTGTACTCCACCATGTAAAAATGGCTAACTCTGGACCTATTCGCCCCACTGTGCAACGCTACACTGTCAAGTACAACATGAATGCCAGAGCTGGTAGATGATTTACACTTGAGGAGCCCAAGGTGATCTCCATCTTTGAATTACCCATGTAGGATGTTGTATCATCGGAGTGATCATTTGGTATTCATCCTGGCATGTACTTATAAAATAATATGTTGCTTTACAAGATAATAGAATCAACTTGATTACATGCCTTGTATGTTGAATTAATATCTGCATGCCATATCTGCGTATTTTTTTGCAGGTTCGTGAAGAGGGACAATCTGGTTTTGTGAAGGAAGGGGCCAGCCATGGAGAAGATTGTGCGGGCATCATATTGTCCATGGTAGCCTAGGAGCGACACCACCTCAGGTTCGTCACTTGCTCCTTCCCTTCTATTCTCTTCTTCTTCTCTATCTCCACATATGATCCATCCATGCAAATTTTTGCAGGTTGCACTGATCTAGTTGTGTGAAGGGGAACAAGCAAGGCCAATTACTGCTGCTGCTGTGCTCCCCTTGAGCGATCTGGTGAAGGACAAGTTGGTCCATAGGTCCTCCTCCCCTGCTATCTCTCTCTAGATAGGTTCAGTTTTCTTTTATTCTCATTCTAGTCTAAGCATTTGCAGATTCCAGTAAGTGTCTATGTATGTGGATCAAAAGTCGGAACATTCTAGTTTCGCCTCATTCTAATATGCATTTGCCATGTGTGTGGTTATATACACTTGTTTATGTTGTGTCTATGCTGTTGTGATACATGATAGCATTGTCTGGTGTAACAATTTGTTATTAATGGAAATGTTAAGAAATCATGGAATTTCTGTCCGTGGAGAATGCTTCATATGCAGTCTGAATTTTTTGTCAACTAATTTACTTTTAAGCCACTGTACAAATTTTCTGTTTCAGCGCGAGCCTTGTAATTGTATCTCTGAAGTTTCTAACATAATTGTTGTAGGCTACAAGATATATCTCTGTTGGTTCATCTTACTGTAGAATATGCCCCTATTCATTCATTTATGTGTATTGCAATTTGCCTCTGGTGACATGTGAGAAGCACTCATCTATATGTTTATATTTTGTACAAATTTTCTGTTTTGGTGTGAGCCTTGTAATTGTATCTCTGTGGTTTCTAACATGATTGTTGTAGGCTACAAGATATATCTCTGTTGGTTCATCTTGCTGTAGAATATGGCCCTGTTCATTCATTTATGTGTATTGCTGTTTGCCTCTAGTGACATGTGAGAAGCACTCATCTATATGTTCATATTTTGAGCAGCTGGGTAGAACTACAGTTGCAAAATCATCCAGCCAAATTTTGGGAGGATGGCATAAAAGATTACATAACCCATGCTTTTGAAATCATAGTAAGCTTCACAAGCTTGTAAGGTGCTTTATGTTTTCAAGCGACTTTACATCAAGTTACTCTTTCTCAACATAAATTCTAGACTATATAGCTCTTTATTGTTCTCTCCACTTATTTGTACAGCCAAGGATGCTTACTTAACTGTATAGCTCTTTATTGTTCTTTTCCAGGTATTCTATTTATGCTCCATCCTAAAATCTATTGTGCACTGCCAAGTCCATGAGGTGAAGCACTCACTACTTGACCATTTCTTTACTGAACTAAGAGCAATAGAGGCAAGATATTCAATACAAGCTGAAGTCCTTTCAATTCTTGATTTCTAGCATACACATGCAACCTGATTGGTGATGTTACTGTAGGTTCAGTGCTTACTATACTTTGATGTGTTGCATGTTACCTTCATTTCTGTCTATGCCTTCTCTAGTGTTTTGCGAGCTAACTAGTCTAATGGGCGTTTTGAAATATGAAGATGCATGTAAGCACTATTGCTGGCAATCTGGCATATCATATCAGCCTTATCCCTTGTTCTGTCACTAGCATACACTACAGTTTTAGATAAAAGGGGGGCATATCATTTGCTCTATAAAATGGATTGTTTATTAATTTATTTGGACTTGCACACATTAGGAAGAAAGGATCGCCTATCTGGGTGTCCAAATGATAGTAAAACCTAGGCTGTTGCACAGTTCTAAAATTTATTGGTAGCATAAATTACCCATATTGAGACTGAACATGTGGCTTTTCTTCTCATCTACAGGAGGGTTATATGCTGATTTTTTTGAAGAAGCTGGAAGTCCAAGTCAACGACTTGCTTTATATGTTTGTTGTAATGCCAAATTTTCTAGGAATTTAGATGTATTGTTGATCTTGCTGAGAATTTGGTGTATATTTGCTTGCTGAACTTATTATTCAAATGCTAGGATATATGTACAAATCCTTGGAATATTATTCTATGCTTACTTGAAATTTATTCTTGGATTGAAAGTGGTCAAAAAGACAATATATTGGTATTGAATTTGGGTTGGTTCTATGTTTGTGCTGTAAATTGTATTTGAAATAAAGAGGCATGGCCCAAATTAAAAACTGTCTGAAATGTCTATTGGACCAAATGAAAAATTGGTCGAAATGGCTACAACACCAAAAGAATTGAATAGCAAAGAGGCCAAGGCCCAAAAATTAAATGCAGAGGCCCAAATTTAAAATGGACCGCAAAAAGCCCAAAGCAGCTGACCAAAATTGGCAGGAATTTTTTTTATAAATGGGCTGAATTAATGGGCTTGGCCCATATAGACACCGATCTGGACCGAGCTGATTCTAAGTAACGACCTTTTCAATTGGTCAAAAATTTGCCACGTCATATTTCCACGTCGGATCTTACGTGGCTTGGGCAGACAGCTAGTGACCAAAACAAAAGGTCATTGGTTCAACGAGCTTTTGTTTTGGTCATAAACGTCTAGGACCTTATCAAGAAGAATGTCATTAATTCCAGTTTACGACCGCCAGCTTTTGACCTTTTGTTTTTCTTCACAAAAAGGTCACAAATGGAAAACAACGATCATTCAGTGACCTATAGTGGTGGTCACAAGTTGACATATTTGTTATAGTGTAATCATTAGCCGGAAGTAACCAGGGCATGATGGTAGGAAGTTCTCCAAACTTATTTTGGAACGGAGTCCCGGATAGTATAATCCGCCTTTTGGTACAAATTTCAGCAAAGGCCTTCCAAATAGCGATATTCAAAAGGCTCTTGCTGAACTTTGTACCAAAAAGCGAATTATCCTATTTGGGACTCCATTCCAGAACAACTTTGTAGAGCTTTGTGCCATCATGCGCCTGTTAATTTCGCCTAATGATGAAGACATGGTTTTGTTGAATCCTTTGACACCAGACAAACGTCGGACAATCATGAGAGAGGCGGTCGATATACTTGATAACTTCGACATGAGGGGGGTTGATATACCCCCTCCTCGATAACACTTTTTTCTATTTATATGTCATCGTTGTCGATATACCCCCTCCCTGATAACTTTGATATATCCATCTCTCATGTTTGTATATTAATTGCCATGTTGTAATATTTGCAGAAACTATGGATCATCAAAGAGACTTCGATCAAGAAGAGATATTGGGGGCCATAATCCGCGACGGAGGTGATGTAGTCTTGTCATTTCTCAATGACATCGAAGAAGGTCTACAAGGAGAGGAAGCAGGCTGCGGTGATCAAACAATGGAGGATGGTCATGATCGTGATGGTGGCTCCAGTGACCGTGATGACGGCTTCGGTGACCGAACGGAGTCGGGATCAGCTGTTGCAAAGTCCGGCGAGGTATATATATATATATATTAATTAAGCCTATGCTGACTAGCTAAATGATGCATTAATTGTTTTGGTATGTACATATATTAACTTTTATTTCTTCTTTTATATAGCCCTCCGGATCAAGTAATACTTCAGTAAAGAAACGAGGCCCGAAGAAAAAGTTGCGCCCCGATGAAAGGTTCACGATCACAGATATTGCGCGCGATGGCCAACCGATTAAACCCCTCCAGACCAAGGAAGCATTTTCTGCTCAGTGCAGGGTTCTTGTTAGGGACATGATCCCGATCAGCATTGAGCTATGGAATGAGCCTAAGTAGGATGAGCTTCAAGTTACTTTTGTCGAAGATAGACAGAAAGAAGATCTTTGGAAAGCGCTGAATGTAAATTTCACCCTACCGGAAGAGGAGGACCCGGAGAATCGAGTTATAGAGCCATTGGTCAAGTCCTGTGCTCTCAAGAAGATGGAAAATCTATTCAGGAGGTGGAAGAATGAGTTGAAAACAACATATGTCGACCAAGACAAGACTCCAGAATTCACCGGCCGATTTGAGAAGATAAGAGATCACTGGCCCGCATTTGTGGCCAACAAGACATGAGAGAGGAGTAAGAAGATATCAGCGTCTAACAAGATAAATGCTGCAAAGAAGGAGCATCACCATCGCATGGGGTCAGGTGGCTACCTCAAATCCCGAGCATTGTGGGACAAGGCTGAGCAGGACCTGATTGCGAAAGGGGTCGAACCAGAGACATTGCACTGGCTAGACCGTTGTAGCTAGGACTTGGTTCTTCAGGGATGGTGGAACATTGGACCCTGAAAAAGGGAAGTGCTGCTAGACGGACAAGCAACATGCAACACCCGTCACAAAGCTTCAGAAAGAAATGAACAAAGTGCGGGAAGGGAAGTTTGTTCCCGACAGAGGGAACGACGAGCTCACAAGGGCCCTCGGGAATCCTGAGCACCCTGGACGAACACGAGGCACGCCAGGGTCCGTTGCGTGGAAGTTTGGGTTTCCCGACCCAGGCGGTTACAAAACCCAAGAGAGGAGGAGGAAAGTGGAGCAAAGCGAACTACAGGATCTTAAGGCAAGGGTAAGAAAGCTAGAGGAACGAGATGTTGAGAACCAGCAGCTGCGAGATCCTGTCCAAGAAGCTACACCAGAAGCTACCCCGCCATCTCAGCGGAGAAGTAGCGTGGCTTCCACCGAGGTCGTTCAGTAGCCTGACTTGACGGGTCCAAGCTACCCCATGGATTTTATCACGGATTCACACTAGTGCCACCTTATGACGCAATGGCTTCAGCTCAAAGTAAAGGTGGTTGTCGGCTTTGTGTTCACCCCTTCACCCGGAGCAACTTTTCACTACAGTCCGATTCCACAAGGCTATGCTGTTGTGATGGTGGACGAAATAACGGAGGGATTTGAGGAGCTCCAGCTTGACCACCCTATAGGTGATGGGGATACGCAGCTGGGTCTTGCTATGCATACTCCATGTCTATGGCAGAAGGAGCACATCAAGCTTCTGAACTTCACGTCTCCTGCTAGTCAGCTAGGCACTCCACCTGCTCCGCCTCCTCCGGCGTGTCCGAGCAGCCTGCCTCCTCCTTCGCCACATCATAAGCGACGGTGGAACACAGACGCCGCCGCTCCGGCTGCTCAGGCGCGTCGTAGAAGTCCGCCGCCGGCTGCTCCGCCTCTTCAGCAATGAAAGAAGACAGCCGCAACCGCTTCGGCTGCCCCAGTGTCTAGCAGTACAACTCGACAAAGGCTAGCAGAACAAAGAAAAGGGTATAAAATTCCCAGCTCGGCGAACAAGCGAAGCAATGTCCCCCCCGCTCAATGTGTCTAGAGATATCGTTGCTAATCTTCCGGGGATGTTGCCGGTACCAATCCTAGATATTACATGAACGACGATGATGCAAATTTGTTTGAAACAATGGAGGTGGACACATTCAGATTCGAGCACAGGAAGCCTCTCGTCATACCTAGTACTTCCCTAACAATGATGATGCGAAGATTCCATGATTGGTACATGGACATCTGCAGGAAGTCTGGGAAAAATACTTTGTCGCTGAGAGTTAAAGAGGAGCACGACCTCGTTGGAATTGATGTGTTGTTAGTTTCATATGAGGAGTTCTTCCATTTTTTCAATCAAAAGGCCCTCGATAAAACAATCATCACTTGCTACTTTCTGTAAGTACTACTTCTCTGTAATTAATTAAGTCTCTATATATAGCTCAGCTCTTTCATTGCATGTATATATAATTATCCTCACTATATTATGCAGATTGAAGATCACCGAATTGAAGAAAAGACAAGTAGGTGATATTGGGTTCATTAACATAAATCTCATGGATGAATGGAGTGTTAAACATTCTACCAGAGAAACCGAGACCAACTTTCTTGCATCGTTACTTCGAAATCAAAACAAAGCTACAATACTCTTTCCTTACAAATACAAGTGAGTGTTACTATCTTGTGTATATCCGGTTTCCCTTATTACTCGAGGTTATAGTAATGTAATTGATGAGCTATGCATGCGTGCACAGTTTCCACTTTATTCTGCTAGAGATTAAGCTTGAGCACGGATTGGTAACCGTCATATACTCCAAACGAAAAGATCCGGAGGAGTATGCGACCGTGACTAAAATGCTCGAGAAGTAAGTTCAATCGATCATTATCGCACCATATCGGCAATTTTGTTCATTTCCAGATATCAAGTAATTGTTTTCTATGTCTGGCAGGGTTTGGAAAAAGTTCACCGCACAAGCTCAGGGACTGCCGGCGCAACTGCAATTTGACCACCCGAAAGTAAGTACTAGCTACTAGCTAGTTCTGTGCATCTCCCATTTATTCTAGCTAGTTTCATCAATACCATTTAGCATGCTTGCTTATCAGTTTGATTGACCTCTATTTCTTGTAAAGTGGTTGTGGCAGGAACGTGGGAATGATTTGGTGGATACTACATTTGCGAGTTCATCCACCACACCACCTGTGAGCGGGGCTACTCTAAACAACAATATGAAGTGCGTAAGCAATAATATTCGCAATTTTATTTTGTTACCATCATTTGTGTTCAGTTTCATTCATATATATGTATTGACCCCCTTCTTGAAATTAGATGTGGCAGATGCGGGATGAACTCCTACCACAAGATCGCATACGAGCAATTCAAGAGGAATTGGCGGGATTCTTTCTTGACCACGTCATCGACAATCACGGAGAATACCGTGTGGAAGTTGAGTTCAGATGTCAGGGGATGTAAGTATATGTAGCTAGTAGCGTCAGACAGATATACGAAAACCTGTTGTTCGACCAATCTATCGTAGAAGGAGAGGTCCACCACTTCTCTCTGTGTATATGTTGATGACGATCCTATGTACTTAATGGTTTCCTTCATTTGCTTACTAGCTAGCTAGTATGTCGACTCCTCTCTATACGTAGCGTCGACCAAGCACAGAGATAAGATAGGACACTCCTCTCTATTAGCTAGCTAGCACAATATATGAAAACCCTAAATTAACACTACAAAACCCACAAAACCCCCAACCCCCTCCCTCCCTTCAGAAAAAAAACAAAAAACCAAGCCACTGAACTGCTGACGCATGGAAACCTTTTGGTCCCGGTTGGTGGCACCAACCCGGACAAAAGGTCCCCCTGCCTGGGCAAGCCGCAGTGGCCACGTGGAGCCCCATCTGTCCCGGTTCCTGAAAGAACCAGGACTAAAGGTATAGGGCTTTAGTTACGACCCTTTAGTCCCGGTTCAGGAACTGGGACAAATGGCCCTCACGAACCGGCACGCATGGCCCTTTTTCTACTAGTGGCAATTTGTATTTCGTATTTCCTGATTTCTCTACGTGATTAATCTAATTATGAACAACCTTACATGGAGTATAAATACAGAATGTAGACTTGGCATACTTGCGTGTCGGCATACGACAGGGATATGGAGCAAGTGTTCAACGCAATTTAAGAGCTGAAAGCTAGCACGGAAGGCCCTGGCACCTGAGCTAGCTAGCTTAGCACACACAACATCACCTCAAAAGAACAAGCAGACTTGACAGGGCGTGTGTAGTGGCGAAATGTTAGTCACTGATAGCTAAGCAGATCGACCAAGATTGGTTGTGATCATACTTGAAGTGCACTAACAGTGATCTTCCTTGATTTCCATTTTGGACGACACACACTTAAACCAGCTCACATTCTTACCGCTCGGTCTACACCATACTACTACTTTGCTTTTTCTTGTGTCCGTGTAACAGGGTCAGAGCCAACAACCACTGTTTTTCATCCTTCTCGTCGTCATTGTCCTTCACTCTGGGATCGTACTGGTTACTGGGTGGTTGATCCATGGTTGCGCATTCCTTTCTTAACTGATATCATCTGGAATATCCAAAGGGGGAGAGGAGATCGTCGGTAGGGACTTCCTACCTTGTATAGTGACGTGGCGTGGAGCGCCGTGAAGGGCATCACTACCGTGCGTGCTATGTTCCGGCACAACATATGTCGTCGGTGGTTGTTTGAATTCGGATCATAACACGTAGTAGGTGACTATAACTTGCAAGATCGGATATAGAACATAGATATAATGGTGATAACATAAATGGTTCAGATCTGAAATCATGACACCCGGGCCCAAAGTGACAAGCATTAAGCATGGCAAAGTCATAGCAATATCAACCTCAGAACATAATGGATACTAGGGATCAAACCATAACAAAACTAACTCGATTACATGATGAATCTCATCCAACTCATCACCAACCAGCGAGCCTATGAAAGAATTACTCACTCCCGGTGGGGAGCATCACGGAATTGGCGATGGAGAAGGGTTGATGATGACGAAGAACGAAGACCCCCCCTCTTCGGAGCCTCAAACGGACTCCAGATCTGGCCTCCCGTTGAAGAACAGGAGGTTGCGGCCGCTCCATCTCATTAAATGCAATAATTTCTTCTTCCTAATTTTTCTCTCTAAATATGTGATTTTATAGTATCATGGTTGAGGCCCGCGGGGCCACCAGGTGGGGACAACCCACCTGGGCGTGCCTGGGGGGGGCGCCCTGGTGGGTTGTGCCCACCCAGGTGCCCCCCTCTGGTGGTTCTTGGCTCCAGAAATTCTCTTTTATTATATAAAAAATCCTTGCAAAGTTTCGTTCCAATCCGAGAACTTTTACTTCTACACAAAAACAACACCATGGTAGTTCTGCTAAAAACAGAGTCAGTCCGGGTTAGTTTCATTCAAATCATGCAAATTAGAGTCCAAAACAACAGGAAAAGCATTAGAAAAAGTAGATACGCCGGAGACGTATCAACTCCCCCAACCTTAAACCTTTGCTTGTCCTCGATCAATTCAGTTGATAAACTGAAAGTGAAAAAGAAAAACTTTTACGAACTCTTTTGGTCTTGTTTACATAAATAAGCTTAAGTAGCACCCAGGTTTTCAGCCAAGATTATAACTAGCCACGTTGATGATAAATCTTAAAAATTATATTAACTCATATCAATGACATAATCAACTAGCGAGCAATAATAAGATATCTCATACAACAACACTTTGTCAAAACAACCATGATATAATATGACAATAGTGGTATCTGGCTATCCCTTTTAGAGACCGCAAAACATAAAAGCAGAGCACCCCCAAAGTTCAAGCAACGACTAGACATTGTAATTCATGGTAGAAAAGATCCAGTCATGATGCACCCAACATTAGCTACACACAATGCATGAGGATGACAATAGTGCTCTCAGGTTCTGGCACTTATTTGAGAAGGTGATGACACAACATAAAAGTAAATAGATAGTCCCTTCACAGTGGGAAGCAGTGATTTGCAGCGGTGCCAGAGCTCTTGTTTTAAAACAGAGGTAAATAAAATTATGAGAAATGCACCCTTCTTGTTTACTTCGCGACCATTAGTTATCGGTATCTTCCATGCTAAACACATTACTGTCGGTTCACAAGCGATAAAAGTAAAGGTTTACTCCCCCTCCATCAACAATCACATTCTACGGCTTGTCCAAAATAACGGATACCGTCCATACCAACAACAGTCCTGGGGAGTTTTATTTAATTAATTGCAATTTGAATTCGGGACTAGGAATCTGAAAGAAATATGTTCTAGAGGCAATAATAAAGTTGTTATTTTATATTTCCTTATTTCATGATAAATGTTTATTATTCATGCTATAATTGTATTAACCGGAAACTTGATACATGTGTGGATACATAGACAAAACACCGTGTCCCTAGTAAGCCTCTACTAGACTAGGTCGTTACTCAATTATGGTTAAGTTTCCTAACCATAGACATGTGTTCTCATTTTATGAACGAGATCACATCATTAGGAGAATGACGTGGTGGACAAGATGTTGGGGAACATAGTAATTCAAAAAATGTCCTATGATCATGCAAGATCTATCTAGGAGATGCATAGCAATGATACGGGAGAGTGTGTCCATGTACCCTCGTAGACCAAAAGCGGAAGCTTTTAGTAACACGGTTGTTGTAGTCAAACGTCTTCACGATCCAACCAATCCATGTACCGAACGTACGGCACCTCCGTGTTCAGCACATGTTCAGCATGATGCGTCCCTCGAGCTCTTGATCCAGTTGAGGATGAGAAAGAGTTCCATCAGCACAACGGCGTGGTGACGGTGTTTATGATGTTACCGGCGCAGGGCTTCGCGTAAGCACTACGATGATATGACTGAGGTGTTAAACTGTGGAGGGGGCACCACACATGGCTAAGATAATAACTGTTGTGCTTTGGGGTGCCCCCTACCCCCGTATATAATCGAGGAGGGAGGAGGAGGCTGGCCAAGGAGGGGCGCGCCTATAGGGGGAGTCCAACTAGGATCCCCAATCCTAGTTGGAGTACCCTCTTCCTTTTCCAAGAGGGGGAGAGAGGGAAAGAGGTGGAGGAGAAAGAGGAAAGGGGGGCTGCACCCCCTCCCCTAGTCCAATTCGTTTTGGGCTAGGGGGCGCGCGCCTACACCTGGCAGCTGCCTCCTCTCTTCCACTAGGGCCCATGAAGGCCCATTAATCCCCCCGGGGGTTCTGGTAACCTCCCAGTACTCCGAAAAATGCCTGAACCTATCCGAAACCTTTCCAGTGTCCGAACATAGCCTTCCAATATATCAATATTTATGTCTCGATCATTTTGAGACTCCTCGTCACGTTCGTGATCTCATCCGGGACTCCGAACAAACTTCGGTCATCAAAAATACATAACTCATAATACAAATCGTCATCGAACGTTAAGCATGCGGACCCTACGGGTTCAAAAACTATGTAGACATGATCGAGACACATCTCCAATAAATAACCAATAGTGGAACCTGGATAGTCATATTGGCTCCTACATATTGTACGAAGATCTTCATCGGCCAAACTGCATAACAACATACGTTGTTCCCTTTGTCATCGGTATGTTACTTGCCCGAGATTCGATCGTCGGTATCATCATACCTATTTGAATCTTGTTACCGGCAAGTCTCTTTACTCGTTCCATAATGATTCAACCCGCAACTAACTCATTAATCACATTGCTTCCAAGGTTTATAGTGATGAGCATTACCGAGAGGGCCCAGAGATACCTCTCTGATACACAGAGTGACAAATCCTAATCTTGATCTATGCCAGCCCAACAAACACCTTCGGAGACACCTGTAGTGCATCTTTATAATCACCCAGTTACCTTGTGACGTTTGATAGCACACAAGGTGTTCCTCCGGTATTCGGGAGTAGCATAATCTCATAGTCTGAGGAACATGTAGAAGTCATGAAGAAAGCAGTAGCAATGAAACGGTAACGATCATAATGCTAAGCTAACGGATGGGTCTTGTCCATCACATCATTCTCCTAATGATGTGATCCCGTTCATCAAATGACAACACATGTCTATGGTTAGGAAACATAACCATCTTTGATTATGAGCTAGTCAAGTAGAGGCATACTAGGGACACTATGTTTTGTCTATGTATTCACACATGTACTCAGTTTCCGGTTAATACAATTCTAGCATGAATAATAAACATTTATCATGATATAAGGAAATATAAATAAAAACTTTATTATTGCCTCGAGGGCATATTTCCTTCACAAGACCCATCCATTAGCATAGCATATTGATCGTAAAGTTTTATTGCTATTGTTTTCCTCATGTCAAATACATATTCCTTTGACTATGAGATTATGCAACTCCCGGATACCGTAGGAATACCTTATGTGCTATCAAACGTCACAACGTAACTGGGTTAATATAAAGATGCTCTACAGGCATCTCTGAAGGTGTTTGTTTGGTTGGCATATATCGAGATTAGGATTTGTCACTCAGAGTATCGGAGAGGTATCTCTGGGCCCTCTCGGTAATACACATCATTAGAAGCCTTGCAAGCAAAATGACTAATGAGTTAGTTGCAAGATGATGTATTACAGATTGAAGAGACTTGTCGGTAACGAGATTGAACTATGTATGAAGATACCGACGATCGAATCTCGGGCAAGTAACATACCAATGGACAAAGAGAATTGCGTATGTTGTCATAAGGTTCGACCGATTAAGATCTTCTTAGAATATGTAGGAGCCAATATGCGCATCCAGGTTCCGCTATTGGTTATTGACCGGAGAGGTGTCTCGGTCATGTCTAGATAGTTCTTGAACTCGTAGGGTCTGCACGCTTAACGTTCATTGACGATATAATATTATATGAGTTATCTATGTTGGTGACCGAATGTTGTTCGGAGTCCCGGATGAGATCACGGACATAACAAGGAGATCCAGAATGATCCGCAGGTAAATATTGATATATTGGATAATACTTTGGTCTTCGGAAGGGTTACGGAGTTAACCGGAAGGGGTTCCGGGTGTTTCCCTAAATGTTTGGGTAGGAGAACACTTTATTTGGGCCATAGGGGAAAGCCCACAAGGTTTTTGGAAAGTGCAAAAGGAAGTTTTGAAGAGACAAGAGGCTAGACGGAAGGAACCATGGCGTCTAGGGGTAGACACCGGGAACCCTGGTGCCTAGTCCTGGAGTCCGAGAAGGACTCTTGCCTTTCGTGAAAAACCCGACTTTGAGGAGGCTTTTACTCAGAGTTTCGACCCCAAGCTCAACATATAAATAGAGGGGTAGGGCAAGCACAAAGACATATCAAGAATCACCAAGCCGTGTGCCGGCAACCCCGTCCCCTATAGTTTATCCTCCGTCATAGTTTCCATTGTGCTTGGCGAAGCCCTGTGGATATTGTTCTTCACCAACACCGTCACCACACCGTCGTGGTGCTTGAACTCATCTACTACTGCACCCGTCTTTCTAGATCAAGAAGGTGAGGACGTCATCGAGATGAACGTGTGCTGAATGCGGTACTCGATCGGGATTGATCATGAAGGTGTATGACTACATCAACCGCGTTAATCAATGCTTCCTCTTAGCGATCTTCAAGGGTATGAAGATGATCGCCCCCTCTCGTAGCTATGCATCTCCATGGATAGATCTTGCGTGTGCATAGGAATTTTTTGAAATTGCATGCTACATTACCAATAGTGGTATCTGTCGGTAGAAAATGACACCTATGGGATCACTGGAATCCCTTCTACGGTTGCGGGGCACGGAATCATGATAAGAGCGGGACTAGTGGATGGCACAAACGGGATTTACCCAGGTTCGGGCCGCAAAGATGCGTAAAACCCTACGATCCTACTTTGGTGGCTGTATTAGTGTTCTTGAGCTCTCGAACTAGCTTCGGGTGCTGCGAGGTTCAAAAGAGATGAATCCCCTCTTAGTACGCCATGGGACTCCTTTTATAGGCAAAAGGAGCTGCCACAGTGGCACACAGGAGGTGGAAAGTGCTACAGTGTTGCGAGGTTATCGCTATTATTACAGGACAAGACACATTAAATGCGGGGCTTACGTGTCCTTCACTTTATTGGGGAACGGGGATGAAGCCCGTCCCGTCCGTCGCTGCCCCTCCTCGCTTCGACACGCGCCCCGGCCAGCAACGCATGCAACGCCATGTAGGTAGGCAGGCAGCTCAGGTGGCGTGGTGGTGGAGTCTCCACGAACGGTGGTAGGAACTTGGCGGGTGCGGGCCTGGCAGTGGCCTTGCCGGAGCGCTTGGCGATGGTCTTGCCGGGGGGCCCAGCAAGGGTCTTGTCGTGGCGCGCTGGCTTCCCCGCGAGGATCTTGCCGGGGGGGCCTATGGGTTCCTTCGGTGAGGATGGTTGCCTTCCTATCCTCTTTTGATCTTGATTGCTCTTTTTCTTCACAAAGATCTGCATGCCACCACGGAGGTGCCTCCCGAACCCTATCCCAACGCGACTGCTCAGCATTGGTGCGCTCGAAGGTGGCTCGCTCGGTAGGTGGGGACGAGCTGCCCCTGCAAGGATTCTGCCGGGGCTGCCAAGGCCGCCCTCGGCAAGGGTCCTTGCCGGGGCAACCTACATTGCCCGTGCGACCTTTGAGGTCTTGGTTCTTTGTTGTTTGCTTTGCTTGTCCCTGTGGCTTTGGCTTTTCTCCGGCTTCCCTCTCCCGCCTTGCTCATGCGTGGTCATGGCAGGTGGCTCTGACTGCCCGTGCACAAGTAAAGGGGTCAAAAGCTAGGCCCCTACTTTTGTACACCGACAGGAGCCCCCGGGCCTGGGTCACACATAAGCGCAACACGTTGTTGGGCCAAGCCCAGAACTGTGCGCGGGTAGTCGAGGCGGATTTTACCGCGGCCACTGTTCCGCCCGCTGCGCTTCCCCACGACCCGTGTCGAACACGTGATGTGGGGGTCGTCCGCATGCGTGACATGGGAGGCATGCGTGGGATGGCGACCGCACGCATGTGTCGCATCGCAGTTAAGAGGCGGTCCGCGTCTTCCCCATAAAAAAGGATAACCGCGGGCGCGCTGCTCACTTGTCCCCTTTCCTGCACCTCCCTCCATCTTGAAACCGCCGCCTCCCTTCTTCTTCCTCGAGCTGCCTTCTTCTGCTCATCGCTGACGCACTTCCGCCATCCCCTTCTTTTTGCGACCACAATGGCGCCCAAATCCTACAAGGGAAAGGGGGCGGCCAAGGACGCCGGCACGGCGGAGCCGTCGGAAAGCGAGCTCGTGGCGCGACGGGCGCAGTTCGCCCTGTTTCCCTCGACGGCCGACGTGCCCATGCTCCGAGAGTACTACAAGACCCTGTGGGGTGTGAAGACGGGGGGAGATACGACAGGGCATCCGGCCACACGTGTCGTCCCTGCCAGCGCCGGGCCCTCCCGAAATCGGTACCCTTTCTTCGTTGATTACTTCTCCTACGGGCTCTGTCCCCCTTTCTCTGATTTCTTCAAGGATATGATGTACACCTTCGGCTTCTGCCTCCTGGACTTCACTCCAAATGCCGTGGCGTGTATGGCCCTTTTCGCACACCTTTGCGAGGGTTTCGTCGGGGTGCATCCCAGCACGGCGCTCTTCGCCACTATTTCTCCCCTTGGATCCAAAAGGGAGGCGCCATCACCGGCAGTGTCACATGGATTCCAAGGGCCAAAGGAGCATATCCGAACGGCGTCATGAAGGAGAGGTGGGAAGAGTGGCGGGGCTGGTGGTGCTATATCGAGGAAGAGAAACCACCGGTGTTCTGTGAGGTCCGTCAGGTGGCGCCAGTCTGTGGAAAGGACTGGGGCGACGTCGATGTCAATGATGAGAAGCTCATGATCGCCACCACCAGGATCCTCAGGCTTACCCGGGACGGGCTCACCCTCGAGATGATCGGAGTAGACTTCATCCGCCGCCAGATTGCCCCTCTGCATGACAAGGGGAGGCCGGCCTGTCTTTTCGTGAATGCTGCTGATATCATGCGGCTCCGCCCCGGCCTCGACCATAATTTGACAGTGCCGAGGCATGCTCATCTATGCCAGTGAATCTTCCAGCTCGAGGTTAATGAAGAGGGCGAGGTGGAGCGGTCCGGCAAGGTGGCAAGCGCTTTCGTGAAGGTCGGCAAGGTGGACAAGGAGCCCATTTTCAAGTTGCCGACGGGGGTGGTCCCGCTCAGGAACAACTCTCGTCGGTCGGATATCATCGCCATGATGCCGCTCTTTAATGAGCATGGCCTCGACCCAAGCTGGGTCGAGCCGGACGAGCTCAGGGTGCAGGAGTTCTTCGACACCTTGCACGAGGCATATGTCACTGACGAGCCGCGGATTGTTCAGGACACTTATCAGGTGGAGTTGGACTATATCGCCCGCAGGTTGCGGGAGGCAAGGCTTGCCGAGGAGTCGACAATGCTTGCCGTGGAGGCCGGTAGCGCCGGCGGCACGGTGGACAGTGCTGCAGCGGAAGTGGAGGAGGATGAGCTCTCCCGGTGGGCGGCGGCCACTAGGGAGGCCAGTGGCGCCGGCGCCGGGGCCCCCCTTGTCGAGGACGTCATCGATGGGACTTCGGAGGAAGATGAGGAGGAGGAGATTGCAGCCTCCGTCCCTTCGGCCACCGGGAGGGGACGAGTTCTGCGGCGGGCTGCCTCCGGCGAGCCGGTTCGCCCTGGCCGGGCTGCGCAGCTGCGGCTAGCGTAGGGAGCGGCGACGCGCCAGACGAGGGCCACGGTGATGAAGAAGGCGGCAGAGGCCGAGGCAGCGAGGTCGAAGACACCTGCTTCCTCATCGTCCAGGCGTGCCCAGATGCCACCGCCCTCCCCGCCGCTGGTAGATGTTGGCGCGGGGATTGCCTTCGACATCGGGCCCCTCAGCCCGGACAGATACTCTGGGTCACCCAGCTCGGCAAGGAAAAGGAAGGCACCGGAGGAGGAGGAGGAGGAGGAGGAAGGAAATGACGAGTAAGCCTATCCTTTCCTCCCTCATTCTTCGCACATCCCCCGACGGTGTCACTCACTTGCCTTCATTTTGCAGGGATGTGGAGACGCTGGCCCAGAGGACGAAGAGAGCCTGGATGTCGGCGAGTAGCCCACCCACGGCAGGCACCTCCGGCACACCTTTAGTGGTGTTGAGCAGCCCGGACAGCAGCCCCCGGCCCAGCACCCAGCATGAGTCCATCACCCGCCCTCCATCAGCATGCGTTATGCGTGACGCTTCAGTGCTAACCATACCATGGATGAAGGAGAGGAGCAGCACCAAGGGGAGCCATGAAGGGCTTCTCCTATCGTGCCTCCTCCGTCGACCACACCGCCCCGAGGGGCGTCCCCGGCAAGGGCACTGTCGGTGTCAAGACCGGCGGATCTCGGGTAGGGGGTCCCGAAATGTGCGTCTAGGCGGATGGTAACAGGAGACAAGGGACATGATGTTTTTACCCAGGTTCAGGCCCTCTCGATGGAGGTAAAACCCTACTCCTGCTTGATTAATATTGATGATATGGGTAGTACAAGAGTTGATCTACCACGAGATCAGAGAGGCTAAACCCTAGAAGCTAGTCTATGGTATGATTGTTGTTCATCCTATGGACTAAAACTCTACGGTTTACATAGACACCGGAGAGGGCTAGAGTTACACAGAGTCGGTTACAATGGGAGGAGATCTTCATATCGTATCGCCAAGCTTGCCTTCCACGCCAAGGAAAGTCCTATCCGGACACAGGACGAAGTCTTCAATCTTGTATCTTCATAGTCCGGGAGTCCGGCCAAAGGTCATAGTCCGTCCATCCGGACACCCCCTAATCCAGGACTCCCTCAGTAGCCCCTGAACCAGGCTTCAATGACAACGAGTCCGGTGCGCAAATTTGTCTTCGGCATTGCAAGGCGGGTCCTCCTCCGAATACGTCATAGAAGATGTTGAACACAAGGATAGTGTCCGGCTCTGCAAAATAAGTTCCACATACCACTGTAGAGAGAATAATATCCGCACAAATCTAATCTGCTGACGTATTCCATAGCGTGACATCATGCCACAGCCAAGCCTTTATTCTAATCGTTGTACTATCCCACCTCAGCGTGTTTATCAAGGCGGTTTCCTTGGCACATCTTGTCAAAGCAGAGATCGTGTCCCCTTATTTCGGGATTCTCATCAATACGGGTATGGGCAACCCAACCGCGCCATTATTCGCGGCGCTTGGGAGATAAGCGAGTTTTATTAGGCTGGTGGGGGCTCATAGTTTCGGCCGCCCATATAAGGGGATAAGGATCCACCCTTTCCATCTACGCCTTCTTCCTCCTTTGCTTATCCATTCCTGCGAACTCGAGCTCCAGCGCCCAAGTCTGCACTTCCCACCTCAACCTTCTCCAATAGTGTCCGGAGAGGGAGGTAGATGGATGGCCTCCACTGTCACGGAGGGGCACATCAAAAAGTTGAGGAAAGTCGGATACTTGTCTAACGACATCGCGCACCGGCTCCCAGATGAGGGGCAACTCATCCCCATCCCTAGGCCCCATGAGAGGGTGGTGTTTCTCACCTATTTTCTCCGCGGACTGGGCTTCCCACTTCACCCATTTGTCGGGGGCTCATGTTCTACTACAACCTGGATTTCCATGATCTGGCCCTGAACTTCATCCTCAACATCTCGGCGTTTATCGTCGTGTGCGAGGCCTTCCTCCGCATCAAGCCTCACTTTGGCCTATGGCTGAAGATCTTCAGCATCAAGCCGAAGGTCGTGGGCGGCCGGCAAGCGGAGTGCGGAGGCGCCATGGTGGGCAAGATGCCCAATGTCACATGGCTCGAGGGCTCCTTCGTGGAAACCATCAAAGGGTGGCAATCGGGGTGGTTCTACTTCACCGAGCCGCGTGACCCTGAGTGGGTAGCGGCCCCCGAATTCCAATCTGGCATCCCCACACGGCTCACATCTTGGAAAGAGACAGGCGTGTTGTGGGGTAATCCGGAAGAGGTGACCGGACTCCAAACCCGCGTCCAAGACCTGGTGAACAAGAAGGTTAAACTTGTCAACGTAGTCTAGGACATGCTCTTCCGCCAGATCCTCCCGTGTCAACGACGGGCCTTCAACTTGTGGGAGTTCGACCTGGCCCAGCACTAGACTTTGTCCCGGATCTTCGACACAAACCACGAGGACGCCTGGAAGGTGCTATTCAAGAGCTCCGAGGTCTCCCCTCCCGTCACCGAGGATCGCAGATTCTGTGCCAAGCGCCAAGCCACCGAAGTAAGCTTGTTTTTATCCTTTACAGGACAATTGATTTTCATAGTTTGGCTCTATGTAGGATCTAAACTCCCGCTCCTTTGATAGGACTGGAAGAGGATGTCCGAACAGTTTGACTGTCCGGCCCCTTTGCCCGAAGGCCCAACAGATGCACGCTTGACAAAGCTGCTGGTTTCGGCACCCCATGTGGTGCCGGAGAAGAAGGCCAAAAAGAAGGCCACGGGGACTAGAAAGAGTTCTCGACGCCTGGTGGTGTCGGAATCATCGCCTGACGACCTCGAGGCACCCTCCGCCTCCGGAAACGAGGAGGAGGATGAAGAAGCATCTCCCCCTCCAGCGGGGGGAGGAAAGAAAAGGAAGGCCGCCCCAACTGGGGAGGCCGGAGGGTCCAAGAAGGGGAAGACCCTTCTTCCGGACTACGCCTCCGACGCCAACGATGGCGGAGAGGAATGGCCATCCAGGGCGAAGCCCCTGGCAAAATCGTAAGTATCCGGATACCAGAATAACTTATGGCGCTCCTCTATTGTATAGTACCTTTTGACGCCGAATTCAATCATGCAGTCCGCCCAAGGCGCAGCTCGGTGATTCGTCGAGTGGCTCCCAAGATTCGTCGGATGTGAATACCGCTTCACTCCCGACGGTCTCCTCCCCTCGCCCTACGGACGATGCCGAGGTGGAGTCCCAAAAGGGACTAAACCAGGAGGAGGTGATCCTGGAGGCGCTGCAAGGCGACCTCCCGGACTCCAGGCCCAAATGGGATTACGCCCCAGAGGGATCTAAGTCCGGCCCTGGGCCGGACACTGCTCCGGAACCTTCAATAGTTCCGGAGTCCGGCAGGCGGCCCCTTCGCAAGAAGGGCAAGCCTACGACGCCGGCAGCCTCCGTCCAACCGGATGCGCCGGACAATTTGCTGGAGGTGCTTAACGGCGCCTCCATCGACGAGGAGCACCGCACTGTTATGAGTGCGGTGATTCAGAAGGTTCAGTCTGCCAAGAGCGGGCTGACAGAAGCCTGTACCAGCCTTCTAACAGGCTTTGAGGTATGTATTTAAAACATATAAATTTTTTACCACATAGACAGTAGCCCCTGATGCTCAGTTTGGTGTTCGGAAAGAAAAGCCGGACTGAGGATCTAAAAAAGATATACGCAGGAGTCTAACATAAATATGTCAATATGGGAATGTAGGTTGCGCTGCTGACCTCTGCCGCACTGACTGCAGAGGTCGATGCATTGAAGCAGAGCCTCGAGCGGTCCGAGAACGAGCTCGCCCGTGCCAAGAAGCAGCTCGAGGACAAGGAAGGTATGTAATACCTTATGTAAGTATATAAAAAATACCTGGTTGCAAATAATGACAGGACCAACGTGAATGTTGCAGGGGCCACATCCGAGGTGGAGGCCCTGAAGGAAGCGCTGTCCAAGGCCAAAGACAATGCCGCCGTGGAGCGCACTGAGCGAGAAAAGCAAGAGGCGCGGGTGGCGGAGGTGCGGCAAGAGCTTGATGCTCTTGTGAAAAAACATGAGAGGTTAGAGCTTGACTCGAAGACTCAAGAGTCCGAGCTTGCCTCGGCACTTGAAAGCCCCAAATCTGCCAAGGCCAAAGCCCAAAAAGCCCTCTAGGAAATTGAGGCGATGAAAAGGATTGCGGCGGGTAAGGAATTCTTTATACAAAGCAAGCACGTGAAAGTAAATTACTTGTTACTTACCCGAATCCGAAGCTCTCCAGGAGCATTCGCAGATCTGCCCCGCAGTGTGTCCGACGCCGCTGCATTCTACCGGGCCGAGGAAGGGAGCTCGACGGAGAAGGTGTTCTGGTCCCAGTATGCTGAGGCCGCATCCCCGATGCCCCTGAGCGACCAGCTGAAGCAGTTGGTCGAGCTTCATAAGGCAGCCGAACAGGCCATGAAGGGCCTGATAGGCCGGCTGTGGCCTGGGGAGGTCATGCCTTTGAGCTACTTTGGGCTGGTGCGGCGGCTGGTGGATGCCTGTCCCCGGCTTGAAGTCATCAAGCGCTCCATATGCATCGAAGGCGCCCGTAGGTCTTTTGCCCGTGCTAAAGTGCACTGGGGCAAGCTAGATGCTGAGAAGCTGGTGACAGAAGGGCCACCGGAGGGGAAGGAGCATTGCCGACCCGAGATGTATTATGAGGGCGTCCTGAAGGGTGCCTGTCATGTGGCGGATGAATGTACCAGGGATGTAATTTTTGAGTAAACTCGCTCGTGTTTATCCTTTGCGCTGAAAACTTGTTCATATGCACTAAGCAATGCTTTTTGAATTTAAAATATTACCTTCTGTGCGGCCGTTTATTAAATCTGAGAGATGCAAGTTGTCGGCTTCTACCCCCATGCCACGAGTGCTGGGGTGTTCGGGATAAACCTGAGCACTCTTGTTCCCATTCTTAGGTCCGTCTAGGGAGGCGCTCAGCACAACGAACAAGGCCATCGGACTTATAATGCTTTATCACTCTCAGTTAGCAATAGAATTCTATAATTTTAAATTTCGGCGAAGCCCCTAGTATTCGGAAGACCGAGTTCGGGACGCTATCCACGCCTAGGCCAGATAAATCCAGCTCCTCGCTCTAAGCGGCATAAGTCTTTAGGGACTCGAAAAACCTCTCGAATAGCGACCGGTCTCTCGCCCTATCATGATGGTCAGTTTTAGCTTTCTCTACTGAGGTGTTAACCCAGCTCAGCTGGGGCACAATGGCAGTAGTGCTCCCAATGCTATCTTAGCCGACATTGCGGAACGTAAGGTACCAAAACATGGGAGCCGGGCAAACCCAACTATTGACCCAAGACATGATTCAGAGCCGATGCATAAAATGCTATAAGTTCGGGGTGCCGCACTCATAAGAGTGTTCGGTCTTCTCACACCGTATTCTGGGGAACTTAAGCCCCTGGTGTATTGCCCTTACCAAAGCGTACGGTTGCATGATGTCATGACTGAACATATTTACATGAAAAATGAATGCAATAATAGACAAGAGCTATGTATTGTTTATTAAAGGGCTGCTATGAAAGCAGAACAATACAAATAGTGCGATAAGCAAGAGATGGGATTATTTGACATTTCCCCCTCCAGGGGCAAGCTGCGAGACTTAAAGTAAGACAGGTATTTAGCTCGTTATAGAGACCACCTGGACATTTGACGTGGCTTGTTGTCTCCCTGGCTGTTGCATCGTGTGTTCAGCGAGTGTATTGCCGGACAGGCCTTCTGAATAGTGGAGTCCTGAAACTATACTAGTATGCGGGTACGTGCACAACACGTGCAAAATTCAATTCATGAATACAAAGTTCCCTTATGAATATTTCAAAAGAAAAACAAACACAATGTCCTTGCACAGTTTATTTTGTATGTAAAGCTGCGGAAATCCCTTTTGGAGCTCGGCCTCCAGTGAGGCCTCCAAATTCAAATTTGAAATTTCATCGAGATTCAAATTTTTACATATCAAAAAATTCTGAAAAATATAGATATACATGAAGGCATAACATACGCATGTGTACATTTTCAGTTCAAAATACATTGAAATGAGGGCTGTGCAAAAAAGACAAATCTGTACATGTTTAACACATGATACTATTCATCCTCCCAGGCAATGAATTTGTCTATTTTGTATAGGTCGCAACTCAAGGTATTTCATCATGAATTTATACACACATGTGGGTTACATGCTTACATACACACATATTTTTTTTCAGAATTTTTTGAACCATAAAAATTTGAATTTGAATTTTTCAAAAATAAAGGCCTCCATGGAGCTCGGCCTCCAAAACGCCTTTCTCGTAAAGCTGTCCTTACTTCAGTAATCGTTACATTGGGTGGTTCCGACACAACGTAATAATTTTTTTTAGCAATGCATACCATAAAAGGGAAATATCTTATAGTCACATCTTTTATAGAAGAGAAATATTTTTATCGTTAACTTGAGAACAAGAAAATTGTTGTCAGTCTCATATTTTTTTGGTGTTATACTCTAATCACCAGGCGACTTAACTAATGTACTACCATGTGTGTTGTATTATCTAAAAAAATGCTATATTACACACGAACATGGTAGTACAAAGCTTCGCCTCACAAAATACTGTGATGCCTTGCGACACGTGGAAAACAGCAACTTGCCTCACACCATCCTATTATGTCTCTGTTTGCCAGCTACGTATCGTTTAGCAGTAAAAAAAAGGGATAGAGGTGAGAGTACAGGACAAGAAGCTTGGCGTGGCTACAAACCGCTGTCTGCTGCTCTGCAGGTCCACTGCGTGCCCGGCCTTGCAGTACACAAGCGCGATATCCTACAATAAACAATTCATGATGGCCTAGATTTCTCTAGAAAGAAGTACAATTACATGCTGGGTACTGTACACGCGAATCCCTCCACTTTGGACCATAGGATTAACCCCATCATCGGCTGAAATTGCTTTTGAGGTTGAGTTTCAAAATTTCAAAACTCATATACTATATAGTAGTATATATATATAAAAAGAAAAAGAAGAAATGGCAAAATCGGGAGCCCCTAGTGCGGTTGAGCTGCATTCTGGGCGTGCCGTGGTTGTGCCCCTCCCCTTATGCCCATGATATTTCCAGAGCGTAATTATGTACGCGTGGTACTGCTATCGCAATCCCGCGAGGGCTGGGGTTGGGGCCGCACTGCTATGCTTGCTCGGGACGTGCCAGACGGTTTTGTTGTAGGTTACTTCGGGCGCGCTTGATGTTGTCCGGACGTTTAACAGCCGGATTGGAGGATTGCCTTGAGGGGCTACTTTGTACTTCCGCCGCTAGGGCCGCCGTGTGCTCCTCTGTTCGGAGAGAGCGTTCGGTGTTTCCATTGACCGTAATGACTCCACGAGGGCCTGGCATCTTGAGCTTGAGATATGCGTAGTGCGACACCGCATTAAATTTGGCGAATGCGGTTCGTCCGAGCAGGGCGTGATAGCCACTGCGGAACAGGACTATGTCGAAGATTAACTCTTCGCTTCGGAAATTATCCGGGGATCCGAAGACCACTTCGAGTGTAACTGAGCCTATACAGCTGGCTTCTAAACCTGGTATGACGCCTTTAAAGGTCGTCTTTGTGGGTTTAATACTTGAGGGATCTATACCCATTTTTCGCACTGTATCCTGATAAAGCAGGTTCAGGCTGCTGCCGCCGTCCATGAGGACTCTAGTGAGGTGAAATCCGTCAATGATTGGGTCTAGGACCAATGCGGCGAATCCGCCGTGACGAATGCTAGTGGGGTGGTCCCTTCGATCAAAAGTGATCGGGCAGGAGGACCATGGGTTGAACTTTGGGGCGACTGGCTCCAACGCATAGACGTCCTTGAGGGCACGCTTCCGCTCCCTTTTGGGGATATGGGTTGCGTATATCATGTTCACCGTCCACACTTGTGGAGGGGAAGCCCTTCTGTCCTCTGTTGTTCGACGGCCGGGGCTCCTCCTCGTCATCGCTATGCAGCCCCTTGTCTCTGTTTTCGGCACTTAACTTGCCTGCCTGCTTGAACATCCAACAATCCCTGTTGGTGTGATTGGCTGGTTGTTCGGGGGTGCCATGTATCTGGCACGAGCGATCGACTATCCGGTCTAAACTGGATGGGCCCGGAGGATTTCTTTTAAATGGCTTCTTCCGCTGACCGGGTTTAGAGCCTCTGAATCCGGCATTAACTGTCGTATCCTCAGTATTATAGCCGTTAGTGCGGCGCTTGTGCTTGTTACGACGCGACCTGCCATTGTTGTCTTTGGTATCTGAGTTACCAGGGCTCTTAGTCATGTTATTGCTACGAGCTAGCTAGCTGTCTTCTCCCGCGCAAAAGCGGGTCATGAGTGTCGTAAGGGCTGCCATAGATTTCGGCTTTTCCTGTCCTAGGTGCCGGGCAAGCCATTCGTCTCGGATGTTGTGCCTGAAGGCTGCAAGAGTCTCTGCGTCCGGACAGTCGACTGTTTGATTTTTCTTGGTTAGGAACCGCGTCCAGAATTGTCTGGCCGATTCCTCTGGCTGCTGAATTATGTGGCTTAGGTCATCGACGTCTGGTGGTCGCACATAAGTGCCCTGGAAGTTGTCAAGGAATGCGGATTCCAGGTCCTCCCAGCAACTAATTGACTCTGCTGGCAGGATGTTAAGCCAATGTCGAGCTGGTCCTTTAAGCTTGAGCAGGAGGTATTTGATGGCATGTAGATCATCACCACGGGCCATGTCGATATGAAGGAGATAATCCTAGATCCATACCGCAGTATCTGTTGTGCCATCGTATGATTCGATGTTTACGGGTTTAAAACCCTCGGGGATTTGATGATCCATTACTTCGTTTGTGAAGAATAGTGGGTGTGCGGCGCCTCTATACTGGGCTATATCGCGACGTAGCTCGGATGAGCTTTGTCTGTTGTGTTCGGCCTGGACGTATTTGTCATATCCGGCGTGATGGTTATCGTCACTGATGTGGGGCGCCCACGCGATCCATAAATTGATCTTGTTTGCCTTGCCTTATCCTCCAATATGTCTCGCAGGTCTAGTGCGTTTCCCTGTGCTCTGGTATTTTTTGAGCGGCGCCGAGGTGTGGCTTGAGTTGAGGGCCGAAAGGCCTCTCTGTCGCGGCCACGGGGTGGCCGATCGGCTGCATCATACGCTGGTGATGTAGGTTTAGTTGCTTCCTCCTCTAGTTGGGGTAGCAGCTTGCGCTTTGGGTAGCTCTTGGAGGGGCGTTCGAGTTTGTACTCTTCGGCCGCCAGGACTTCAGTCCATCTGTCGGCTAGCAAATCTTGGTCAGCTCTAAGCTGCTGCTATTTTTTCTTAAGGCTGCTTGTCGTGGCCATAAGCTTCCGTTTGAAACGCTCTTGTTCGACGGGATCCTCTGGCATGACAAATTCATCTTCGTCGAGGCTTGCCTCGTAATCGGAGGGAGGCATATAATTGTTGTCCTCGACCTCCCTGTCTACCGCTCTCTCATGAGGGCTGGCTTCTCCGTCCTCCTGCGCTGAATCCTGCTGGAGGGGGTTGTCTTCGGCACTGTCCGGGGTGTTGTTATCTCCAGTGCCGGACTCACCGTTTTTGCTTTGGCGGGATTTAGAGTGGCGCCGCTGACGCCGGCGCTTAGGTTGTTTCTTGGAGGGGTCATCCTCCATTTTTTCATCGCCATTCCCTGCTTTTAGGGTGTCCACCATGTATATGTCATATGACGAGGTGGCTTTCCAGTGCCCTATAGGTGCTGGTTCTTGGTCGTCTCCTTCATCGGCGTCCATACCGTCGATGTCTTCGGAGTCGAAGTCGAGCATGTCATCGACAGTCGCTACAAAGTGGGTGGTGGGTGGGTTTCGAATTTCTTCGTCGTCCGCATCCCAACCTTGCTGACCATAGTCCGGCCAGGGCTCTCCTGACAAAGAGAGATACTTTAGTGCATTCAGGATGTCGCCAAAGGGCGAGTGCTGAAAGATGTCCGCGGCGGTGAACTCCATGATCGGAGCCCAATTGGGTTCGATCGGAAGGGGTGCGGAAGATTCAGAGTCCGGAAAGGAGTCCGGCACCTTGGAGTCACAGGCCTCACAAAGGACTAGGCTGGTATTCGGCTCGATCGTCGTAGAGATTGCAGCTCCCGGGACGGCGTCCAACCGTCCGTCCCCCACTGGCGCGGTCGGCTCCGAGCTAAGGGTTAGAGCGGACACCTGAGCGGCGCTCTGGGCGCTGTCCGGCGGCAGAGCTAGATCATGCCCATCATGACAGTGCGGCGCGCTCGGCCGTGGCTCGAATCCGTCGAAGATCAAGTCCCCGCGGATGTCAGCCGTGTAGTTTAAACTTCCAAATCTGACCTGATGGCCAGGGGCGTAGCTTTCGATCTGCTCCAGATGGCCAAGCGAATTGGCCCGCAGTGCGAAGCCGCCGAACATGAAGATCTGTCCGGGGAGAAAAGTCTCACCCTGGACCGTGTCGTGGTTGATGATCGAAGAAGCCATAGGGCCTAAAGGTGACGACACAGAGGAACTCTCAATGAAAGCACCAATGTCGGTGTCAAGACCAGCGGATCTCGGGTAGGGGGTCCTGAACTGTGCGTCTAGGCGGATGGTAACAGGAGACAAGGGACACGATGTTTTTACCCGGGTTCGGGCCCTCTCGATGGAGGTAAAACCCTACTCCTGCTTGATTAATATTGATGATATGGGAAGTACAATAGTTGATCTACCACGAGATCAGAGAGGCTAAGCCCTAGAAGCTATCCTCTGGTATGATTGTTGTTCGTCCTATGGACTAAAACTCTCCGGTTTATATAGACACCGGAGAGGGCTAGGGTTACACAGAGTCGGTTACAATGGGAGGAGATCTTCATATTGTATCGCCAAGATTGCCTTCCATGCCAAGGAAAGTCCTATCCGGACACGGGACGAAGTCTTCAATCTTGTATCTTCATAGTCCGGGAGTCCGGCCAAAGGTCATAGTCCGGCTATCCGGACATCCCCTAATCCAGGACTCCCTCAGGCACCAAGCCCCGAGGCCATGCACACGGAGGAGGAAGAGGAGAACGCAGGCGCTGGTGGCTTTCCTTCGGCGCCGGATCTTGGAGGAGAAAGGGCTTCCGCCTCTCGGCCTGGCACAGGTAGGCTGCCCGTCTTTTTCTTTGTTTACATTCTTCTTTTCCTCTTTTCCTCACCGGCTTTCAATCTTGGCTCCACCCCTTCTTTTTCATGGTGTCCAGGCCCTTCTTTGGAGTACATCGACACCGCCATCGAGGAAGTTGCCGCGGAGGCCGCGGCGGAGGCGGAGAAGATTGCTGCCGAGGAGAGTACCATCGGCACCGCCGAAGACGCCGCCAAGGGGCCCACTAAAGTCCCCGACAAGGAACATGCCGAGGAGACCGGCAAGGGGCCCGCCGAGGGGATCGGCAAGGCCACTGCCGAGGAGGCGGTGGTCGATGACAGCCCTCCTCCTCCACCGCCTCTGGCTCCGGCAAGTACCTGAAGGTGAGCGATGACCGCTTCATCCACCTTCCAGGTGCGTTAAGCTCCAGAGCCCCAGTCGAGGGGGAATTGCTCGACAACGAGGAGCTCGCCGCTGCCGGTTTTGACATTGTTGACGAGCCGAGCATCGACGGCGATGGCTCCTAGGAGGAGCGGCTGCTCCGGGTCATGGGCGCCAACTTCCGGAGACTCCAGGCTCTCCACCGTGCTCGCCTGGACAAGGCCAAGTCCAAGATGGTGGTGGTGGAGAAAGTGGAGGCGGATTTGTTGGAGCGCGTCGCCGAGGCACAGGGTTGGTGGCGCCAGGCTCAGGACGAGCTGAAGGCCGCTCAGGGCGAGCTGGCCAGGCGCGACCTGGAGCTCACCATGAGGCTGGCCGACATCGAGAAGGCCCAGGAAACAGCGAAGAGGCTGGCCGATGAGGCGCTGCCGTCCGGTCCCAGCACGAGGCCGTCCTGATGTCCCAGGAGGAGGACCTTGCCTCGCACGAGGAGAAGCTTGCCGCCACTCTCCGCGGCAAGGATGAAGAAGTGGACAAGCTCGTCCTGCAGCGGACCCAAGAGCTGGAGCGGACGCATCAGGAAGCACTCAACGCCCTGACTCAGGCTCACGATAGCAAGGTGAAGGAGCTGGAGGATCACACTCTGAAACTTTCCCAAGAGAAGGACACGCTCAAGGGCGCCCTGACAGAGGCGTAGGGCGAGATCATTGGCAAGTCTGGAGAACTCTCTGAGTCCAATGCCTCCATCAAAGATCTCAAGAAGAAGCTGGGAGAGCTCGAGGAGGTACTGTCGGGGGCCTTGACCCGGGAGGGACTCCTCACAAGGGAGTTGGAGACGGAGAAGCAGCTGCTGAGGAATGAGACCGCCAACCTCAAGGATCACAAGGCGGACAAGAAACACTGGCTTGAGCACCTTGCCGCCATCGCAAACGCGGCCGCCGACCAGCTGGCCATCATGGGGGTGCCGGGCATGGAGTACGCCCCGGAAGTGAACCTGAGCCCCAACGCCAGCCTGACCATATACTTTGAGAGGGTCGTTGGTGCCTTGGAGCGGCTCTACTCCAACTGGGTGGCCTCCCTTGCCGAAGAGCCCCAGATTCTTTGCCAGGGGGCATCACCAGGGTGCTCGTCAAGATAGCGCATTGGCATCCAGAGCTCGACTTTGAAGCGGTGCTGAAGAGCTTGCCGGAGGATGTTGACATCGTAGCGCTCAACGAGCGTATCCAGCCCATCCTCAGCCGCATCGACAAAATCAAGAGGTTGGAGGGCCAGCGCCGGGACTGAGCACCTTGTTCCTTATCGCTGCTGCAGGTTCATGACCAAGAAAAATGCTATCTTTAGTTAGAACCGCGGCGGCAATTTATGTAATATGACTCTGCAGTACCCCTAAAACTATTCGTGTTGTTTTCCTGTTTGATTTTCCTTTTGTATGTATGCCCCACATCGTCTGGGTAAGCTTACTGGCGCGTAAACCCGGGGCGGCGCCTTGAGGACAGATCCTCAGTAGCCTGCTAGGTGTGCTTGCTGCCGGTGGAGCACCTTACCGCCGCCAGCGCGGCCGCTCGATCTGTCGAGCTTGACTCGAGTTAGAAACGAGAGCGTAGCTGGTGACGAAAGGCTACCCTGCCGATCTCGATGCGGCCGCTCGAACTGTTGAGCAGGCTCGAAACAGAACAAGGGCATTGTCAATCGCAGGAGGGCCCCTTCACGTACAGGTTTCTCATACATAGGGAGAACCATCGAGGTCACCAACCTTATATTTAAGGATAAAAACTTAAAGTTTAGCATGACGAGGCTCTTTCGTTGCCGCCCTGGCATCCTTCGCATCAACAGGCAGTGCCACCCTCTTGGCCGCTTTCTTTGCAGATGCCATGGCGATGATGAACTACTAGGCCTACCCCTAGGCCAGATTCTCACAATTTGTGCCCCCTACCTGGCACGCCAAAGATGTCGGTAGAAAACGACACCTATGGGAGCACTGGAATCCCTTCTACAGTTACGGGGCACGGAATTATGAGAAGAGCGGGACTAGTGGATGTCACAAAGGGGATTTAACCAGGTTTGGGCCGCAAAGATGCGTAAAACCCTATGATCCTGCTTTGGTGACTGTATTAGTGTTCTTGAGCTCTCGAACTAGCTCCGGGTGCTACGAGGTTCAAAAGAGCCAAATCCCCTCTTAGTACGCCATGTGCCTCCTTTTATAGGCGGAAGGGGCTGCCACAGTGGCACACAGGAGGTGGAAAGTGCTACAGTGTTGCGAGGTTATCGCTAGTATTACAGGACAAGACGCATTAAATGTGGGGCTTAGGTGTCCTTCACTTTATTGGGGAACGGGGATGAGGCCTATCCCGTCCGTCGCCGCCCCTCCTGGCTTCGACACGCGCCCCGGCCAGCAACGCATGCAGCGCCATCTAGGCAGGCACGCAGCTAAGGTGGCATGGTGGTGGAGCCTCCATGAAGGTCTGCATGCTGCCACACAGGTGCCTGCCCAGCTGGTTGGGTCGGCGGCTGCGCACGAACGGCGGTAGGAACTTGGCGGGTGCGGGCCTGTCAGTGGCCTTGCCGGAGTGCTTGGTGATGGTCTTGCCGGGGGGCCCGGCAAGGGTCTTGCCGCGACGCGCTGGATTCCCCGGCAAGGATCTTGCCGGGGGGCCCTGTGGGTTCCTTCGGTGAGGAGGTTGCCTTCCTATCCTCTTTTGATCTTGATTGCTCTTTGTCTTCACAAAGATCTGCATGCCCCCACGGAGGTGCCTCCCGAACCCTGTCCCAACGCGACTGCTCAGCATTGGTGGTCTCGAAGGTGGCTCGCTCGGTAGGTGGGGACGAGCTGCCCCGGCAAGGATCTTGCCGGGGCTGCCGAGGCCGCCCTCGGCAAGGGTCCTTGCCGGGGCAACCTGCATTGCCCGTGCGACCTTTGTGGTCTTGGTCCTTTGTTGTTTGCTTTGCTTATCCCTGTGGCTTTGGCTTTTCTCCGGCTTCCCTCTCCCGCCTTGCTCATGCGTGGTCATGGCACGTGGCTCTGACTGCCCGTGCGCAAGTAAAGGGGTCAAAAGCTAGGCCCCTACTTTTGTACACCGACAGTATCCGAGCTAGGTCTATGCGTAGATGATATGCACGAGTATAACACAAGGAGTTGTGGGCGGTGATTGTCATACTGCTTGCCACCAATGTTTTATTTTCATTCGGCGGTATTGTTGGATGAAGCAGCCTGTACCAACCTTACATGACCACGTTCATGAGACCGGTTCCATCGACCAACATGCAACTAGTTTTGCATAAAGGTGGCTGGCGGGTGTCTATTTCTCCTACTTTAGTTAAATCAAATTTGACTAAGGCTGGTCATTGTTGAAGGTTAAAACAACAAACTAGAAGCTCGTAGCAGTCACGTAAAACTTGCAACAACAAAGTAGAGGAAGTCTAACTTGTTTTTGCAGGGCATGTTGTGATGTAATATGGTCAAGACATGATGTGATATACTTTATTATATGAGATGATCATGTTTTCTAAAAGTTATAGGCAACCAACAGGAGCCGTATGGTTATCTCTGTATTGTATGAAATGCAATCACCATCTAATTGCTTTACTTTATCACTATGTGTTAGACATAGTTGTAGAAGCAATAGTTGGCGAGACGGCCACGAAGCGACGATGGAGATCAAGGTGTTGAGCCGGCGACGATGGAGATCATGAAGATGCTTTGGAGATGGAGATCAAAAGCAAAAGATGATGATGGCCAGATCATGTCACATATTTTGATTGCATGTGGTGTTTATCTTTTATGCATCTTATTTTTCTTAGTACGACAGTAACATTATAAGATGATCCCTTAACTAAAATTTCAAGGTATAAGTGTTCTCCCTGAGTATGCACCACTGCGATAGTTCATCGCACTGTGACACCACGTGATGATTGGGTGTGATAGGCTCTACATTCACATACAATGGGTGCAAGATAGTTTTGCACATGCGGAATACTTGGGTTAAACTTGACGAGCCTAGCATGTACAGACATGGCCTCAAAACACTGGAGACCTAAAGGTCGAATGTGAATCATATAGTGGATATGATCAACATAGAGATGTTCACCATTGATGACTACCCCATCTCACGTGATGATCGGACATGGGTTACTTGATTTGGATCATGTTACACTTAGATGACTTGAGGGATATCAATTCAAGTGGGAGTTCTTAAATAATTTAACGTGAATCATATAGTGGATATGATCAACATAGAGATGTTCACCATTGATGACCACCCCATCTCACGTGATGATCGGACATGGGTTACTTGATTTGGATCACGTTACACTTAGATGACATGAGGGATATCAGTTTAAGTGGGAGTTCTTAAATAATTTTATTAATTGAACTTCAATTTATCATGAACTTAGTCCAGATAGTATTTGCGAATTATTTTGTAGATCAATAGCTCGCGTTGTAGCTCCCTATTTTTTTTGATATGTTCCTAGAGAAAACTAAGTAGAAAGTTGATAGTAGCAATGATGCGGACTGGTCCATGATATGAGGATTATCCTCATTGCCGCATAGAAGAATTATGTCCTTGATGCACCGCTAGTTGACAAACCTATTGCAGGAGCAGATGCAGAAGTTATGAATGTTTGGCAAGCTTGATATGATGACTACTTGATTTTTAAGTGCACCATGCTTTACGGCTTAGAACCGGGACTTCAAAAACATTTTGAGCATATGAGATGTTCCAAGAGCTGAAATTGGTATTTCAGACTCATGCCCATGTCGAGAGGTATGAAACCTTTGACAAGTACTTTGCCTACAAAAGGGTGGAGAATAAGCTCAGCTAGTGATCATGTGCTCAGAATGTCTGGGTACTACAATCACTTGAATCAAGTGGGAGTTAATATTCCAGATAAGAGAGTGATTGACATAGTTCTTTAGTCACTATCACCAAGCTACAAGAACTTCGTGATGAACTATAATATGCAAGGGATGACGAAAATGATTCCCGAGCTTTTCACGATGCTGAAAAAGGCGAAGGTAGAAATCAAGAAAGATCATTAAATTTTGATGGTTAACAAGGTCACTAGTTTAAAGAAAAACGGCAAGGGAAAGAAAGGAAATTCAATAAGAATGCCAAGAAAGTTGTCACTCCCGTGAAGAAGCACAAAGATGGACCTAAGCCTAAAACTGAGTGCTTGTACTGCAACGGAATGGTCACTAGAACCGGACCTACCCCAAATACTTGGCGGATAAGAAGGATGGCAAAGTAAACAAAGTTATATTTGATATACATGTTATTGATGTGTACCTTACTAGTATTCATAGTAGGTCCTTGGTATTTGATACTGGTTCAGTTGCTAAGATTAGTAACTGGAAACAGGAGTTGCAGAATAAACAGAGACTAGTTAAGGGCGAGGTGACGATCACAATCGCACACTCCCTCTACCTTCGGGATTAGTGTTGAACCTAAATAAATGTTATTTGGAGTTTGTGTTGAGCATTAATATGATTAGATCATATTTATTGCAATACGATTATTCATTTAAGTTAGATAATAATTGTTGTTTTGTTTACATGAATAAAACCTTATATGGTCATACACTCAATGTGAATGGTTTATTGAATCTCGATCGTAGTAATACACATATTCATAATATTGGTGCCAAAAGATGCAAAGTTGATAATGATAGTGCAACATACTTGTGGCATTGCTGTTTAGGTCATATTGGTGTAAAGGGCATGAAGAAACTCCATGCGGATAGACTTTTGGAATCACTTGATTATGAATCATTTGATACTTGCAAACCATGCCTCATGGGCAAGATGACTAAAACTCCGTTCTCCGGAACAATGGAGTGAGCTAATGACTTATTGGAAATAATGCGTATTGATGTATGTGGTTCGATGAGTGTTGAGGCACGCGGCGGGTATCATTATTTTCTAACCTTTACAAGATGATTTTAGTAGATATGGGAATATCTACTTGATGAAACACAAGTCTGAAACATTTGAAAAGTCCAAAGAATTTCAGAGTGAAGTAGAGAATCATCATAACAATAAAATAAAGTTTCTATGATCTGATCGTGGAAGTGAATATTTGAGTTACGAGTTTCGCTTTCATTTAATACAATGTGTAGTTGTTTCACAACTCACGCCACCTGGAACACCACAGCGTAATGGTGTGTCTGAACATTGTAATCATACTTTATTAGATATGGTGTGTTCTATGATGTCTCATCGATTTGCCACAATCGTTTTAGGGTTATGCATTAGAGACAGTCACATTCACTTTAAATAGAGAATCATCTAAATCCATTGAGACGACACCGTATGAACTGTGGTTTGGCAAGAAACCTAAGTTGCCATTTCTTAAAGTTTGGGGATGTGATGCTTATGTCAAAAGGCTTCAGCCTGATAAGCTCGAACCCAAATCAGAGAAGTGCGTCTTCATAGGATACCCTAAGGAAACAATTGAGTACACCTTCCATGACATATCCAAAGGCAAGACTTTGTTGCTGAGAATGGGTCCTTTGTAGAGAAGGAGTTTCTCTCGAAAGAAGTGAGTGGGAGGAAAGTAGAACTTGATGAGGTATTTGTACCTTCTCTCGAATTGGAAAGTGGCACATCAGAGAAAAATGTTCCCGTGATGCCTACACCAACTAGAGAGGAAGCTAATGATGATGATCATCAAACTTCAGACCAAGTTACTACTGAAGTTCAAAGGTCGACCAGAGCATGATCCACACCAGAGTGGTATGGTAATCATGTCCTAGAGGTCATGTTACCAGACCAAAGCAAACCTACGAACTATGAAGAAGCTATGATGAGCCCAGATTCTGATAGATTGCTTGAGGCCATGAAATCTGAGATAGGATCCATGTATGAGAACAAAGTGTGGACTTCGGTGGACTTGCCCAATGATTGGCATGCCATACAGAATAAATGGATCTTCAAGAAGAAGACTGACGTTGATGGTAATTTTACTATCTACAAAGCTCGACTTGTCGCAAAAGGTTTTCGACATATTTCAAAAGGTTGACTACGATGAGACTTTCTCACCCATAGCAATGCTTAAGTCTTTCTGAATCATGTTAGAATTGCCACATTTTATAATTAGTAAATCCGACAGGATGTCAAAACTACATTCCCTAATGGATATCTTAAAGAAGAGTTGTATATGATGCAACGAGAAAGTTTTGTTGATTCTAAAGGTGCTAACAAAGTGTGCAAGATCCAGCGATCCATCTATGGACTGGTGCAAGCATCTCAGAGTTGGAATATACGCTTTGATGAGGTGATCAAAGCATATGGTTTTATACAGACTTATGGTGAAGCCTGTATTTACAAGAAAGTGAGTGGGAGCTCTGTAGCATTTCTGATATTATATGTGAATGACATATTGTTGATTGGAAATGATATAGAATTTCTAGATAGAATAAAAGGATACTTAAATAAGATTTTTTTAATGAAAAACCTTGGTGAAGTTACTTACATATTGGGCATCAAGATCTATAGAGATAGATCAAGATGCTTGATAAGACTTTCAATGAGAATATACCTTGACATGATTTTGAAAGAGTTCGAAATGGATCAGTCAAAGAAGGACTTCTTGCTTGTATTACAGGGTGTAAAGTTGAGTAAGACTCGAGGCCCGACCATGGTAGAAGATAGAGAGAGAATGAAAGACATTCCCTATGCATCAGCCATATGTTCTATAAAGTATGCCATGATGTGTACCAAACCTGTTATGTACCTTGCCATGAGTTTGGCAAGGGGGTACAATAGTGATCCAGGAGTAGATCACTGGACAGTTTGTCAAAATTATCCTTAGTTACCTTAAAGTGGACTTAGGAAATGTTTCTCGGTTATGGAGGTGATAAAAGGTTCGTCGTAAAGGGTTACATCGATGCAAGCTTTAACACTGATCCAGATGACTCGTAGTCTCAATCTGGATACATTTTGAAAGTGGGAGAAATTAGCTAGAGTAGCTCCATATAGAGCTATGTAGACATAAAAATTTGCAAAATACATACGGATCTAAATATTACAGACCTGTTGACTAAACTTCTCTCACAAACAAAACATGATCACACCTTAGCACTCTTTGGGTGTTAATCACATGGCGATGTGAACTAGATTATTGACTATAGTAACTTTGGGTGTTGGTCACATGGTGATGTAACTATGGGTGTTAATCACAAGACGATGTGAACTATTGGTGTTAAATCACATGGTGATGTGAACTAGATTATTGACTCTAGTGCAAGTGGGGGACTGAAGGAAATATGCCCTAGAGGCAATAATCAAGTTGTTATTTTATATTTCTTTATTTCATGATAAATGTTTATTATTCATGCTAGAATTGTATTAACCGGAAACTTGATACATGTGTGGATACATAGACAAAAAACCATGTCCCTTGTAAGCCTCTACTAGACTAGCTCATTAATCAATAATGGTTAAGTTTCCTAACCATAGGCAGGTGTTGTCATTTGATGAATGGGATCACATAATTAGGAGAATGATTTGATAGACAAGACCCATCCGTTAGCATAGCATATTGATCATTCAGTTTTATTGCTATTGCTTTCTTCATGTCAAATACACATTCCTTCGACTGTGAGACTATGCAACTCCCAGATACCAGAGGAATATCTTGTGTGCTATCAAACATCACAATGTAACTGGGTTATTATAAAGATGCTCTACAGGTATCTCCGAAGGTGTTTGTTGGGTTGGCATAGATCGAGATTAGGATTTGTCACTCCGAGTATCAGAGAGGTATCTCTAGGCCCTCTCGGTAATACACATCATTAGAAGCATTGCAAGCAAAGCAAATAATGAGTTAGTTACAGGATGATGTTTTACGGAACGAGATAAGAGACTAGCCGGTAACGAAATTGAACTAGGTATGAAGATACCATTGATCGAATCGTGGGAAAGTAACAAACCGGTGGACAAAGGTAATTACATATGTCATCATAAGGTTCGACTGATAAAGATCTTCATAGAATATTTAGGAGCCAATATGGTCATCCAGGTTCCGCTATTGGTTATTGACTGGAGAAGTGTCTCGGTCATGTCTATATAGTTGTCGAACCCATAGGGTCCGCACGCTTAACGTTCGTTTATGATATAGTATTATATGAGTTATCTACGTTGGTGACCGAATGTTGTTCGGAGTCCCGGATGAGATCAATGACATAATGAGGAGATCCGAAATGAGCCGGAGGTAAAGATTGATATGTGGGGTAATAGTTTGGTCTCCGGAAGGGTTACAGAGTTCACTGGAAGGGGTTTTGGATGTTTCCTGAAATGTTTGGGTATGAGAACACTTTATTTGGGCCATAGAGGAAAGCCCACGAGGTTTTTGGAAAGTGCAAAAGGAAGTTTTGCGGAGACCAGAGGCTAGATGGCAGGAACCCTAGTGTCTAGGGGGTAGACACCGGTGTCGGTGTCAAAACCGGCGGATCTCTGGTAAGGGGTCCCGAACTGTGCGTCTAAGGCTAATGGTAACATGAGGCTGGGGACACGATGTTTACCCAGGTTCGGGCCCTCTCGATGGAGGTAATACCCTACTTCCTGCTTGATTGATCTTGATGATATGGGTACTACAAGAGTTGATCTACCACGAGATCGTAGAGGCTAAACACGAGAAGCTAGCCTATGATTGTGATTGTTTTCTTCCTATGGACTAAAGCCTCCGGTTTATATAGACACCAGGGGGTCTAGGGTTACACTGAGTCGGTTACAGAGAAGGAGATCTACATATCCGAATCGCCAAGCTTGCCTTCCACGCCAAGGAGAGTCCCATCCGGATACGGGACGAAGTCTTCAATCTTGTATCTTCATAGTCCAATAGTCCGGCCAAAGAATATAGTCCGGCCATCTGGATACCCCCTAATCCAGGACTCCCTCAGTAGCCCTTGAACTAGGCTTCAATGATGATGAGTCCGGCGCGCAGATTGTCTTCGGCATTGCAAGGCGGGTTCCATCTCCGAATAATCCATAGAAGATTTTGAACACGAGAATCGTGTCCGGCTCTGCAACACAAATTTCACATACAACCGTAGAAAGAACAATATTCCACAAATCTAATATGCTGATAACTCTTCATAGCATGATATCACGCCACGGCCCGGTCATTATTCGAACCGCTTTTCACAACCAGCTACCGCACATATTGCGAGGTGGTGTCCTTGGCATGTCTTGTCAAAGCAGAGATCGTGTCCCCTTATCGCAGGATTCTCATCAATACGGGTATGGGTAACCCAACCATGCCATCAATCGTGGAGCTTGGAAAATGAGTGATTTTAACAGGCAAGTGGGGAGGTGCACAGTTTCTACCGCCTTTATAAAGAGATAAGGATCCCCCGTTTTCACCCACGCCCTCTTCCTCCTTTACTCATCCGTTCTCGCACCCTCGAGCTCGAGCGCCCAAAATTCTCACCTTCTCTGTAAAGCCATTCACGACATGTCCGGAGTGGGAGGCAAGTGGATGGCCTCCTCCGTTATGGAGGAGGACATTATGAAGCTTTGGGAGGCCGAATACCTGGCCGCAAACATTGCGCACAGGCTTCCAGTGGAGGGGCAGATCATCCCCACTCCAAAATCTCGAGAAAGAGAAGTATTCCTCTCCCATTTCGTCCATGGACTGGGATTGCCACTTCACCCATTTGTCAGCGGGCTCGTGTTCTACTATGGGTTAGATTTTCATGATCTGGCCCCAAATTTCGTCCTCATCATCTCGGCGTTTATCATCGTGTGCGAGGCATTTCTCCACATCAAGCCCCACTTTGGCCCATGGCTAAAGATTTTCAACGTGAAGCCGAAGATTGTGAGCGGCCAGCAAGCGGAGTGCGGAGGTGCCATGGTGGGCAAGATGCCCAACGTTACTTGGCTTGAAGGCTCCTTTGTGGAGACCGTGAAGGGGTGGCAATCAGGGTGGTTCTACATCACCGAGCCGCGCGACGCCAACTGGGCGGCAGCCCCTGAATTCCGATCCGGCATCCCCATGCGGCTCACCTCCTGGGAAAAGAAGGGCCTGGCCTGGGGCGTACCTGCAGAGCTGACCGGACTCCAGAATTGCATCAAAAATATGATAGACAAGAAGATCAAGCTTGTCAACGTGGTCTAGGTCATGCTCTTCCGCCGAATCCTCCCGTGTAAAGACAGGCGTTCAATATGTGGGAGTTCAATCGGGCTGAACACCAGATGCTGCAAGAGCTTTTCAACACGACACATAAAGACGTCTGGAAGGTGCTGTTAAAAGCCGCCGAAGTACCTCCTCCCACTTTCGAGGACCGCGGACTCAGCGCAAAGCACCCCGCCAATCCTGTAAGCTTTCTAAACATCACAAGATGTGCCTTTCCCATTATATTTGTGGGAGGGTTTTAAGCCATCACGCTGACCAAACAGGACTATGTGGCTACAGCGGAGCGGATCGACTGTCCGGCTCCGCTACCTGAAGATCTAGCAACCGCGCTCCTAATGGAGATGCTGGTTCCGGCACCTTACAAGGTGCCGGAGAAGAAGGCCAAGAAGGCGGCCACGGGGACCAGGAAAGGTCTGCGGCGCAGGGCAGTAATAGACTCGTCGTCCGAGGACGCCGAGGCAGATTCCTCAAATGAAGACTGGGAGGAAAAAGAAGAAATCCCCCTCCCCGCACCGGGGAGGACAAGAAGAGAAAAGCCGCCCAACAGGGGGAGACTAGGACGCCTAAGAAGGGAAAGACATCGCTTCCGTAGTACTCCACCACGGCCGCCTACAGCGACGAGGAGTGGTTGCCCAGGAGCAAGCCCTTGGCGAGATCGTAAGTACCCGTACTCCATAGAATGCCTAACGTGTCTTAACTTCATTGTTTATTATAACACTGAACACACATATGCAGTCCGGCGGGGTCCCACCTTGAGGTATCCTCTTTGGATGGGTCCTTGAGTGAATCGGAGATGAATAGCTATTCACTCCCGACGGCCACCTCCCCACGGCCCGTGGATGACACTGAGGTGTTGTCCTAGAGGATACCAGAACAGGGGGACGATTCTGGAGACGCCCCAAGGAGAAATCCCCGACGCTGGGCACATGGGGGGTAAGATCCCCATGGATTATGCTAACGGGAGCCGCAACAAGTCTGGCTCCCAGCCGGATACTGCGCCAGAACATGCAATGGTTCCAGATTCGCGTGGGCAGCCCCTCGCTAAGGAGGGCGAGCCGCTGTGCCAATGACCTCCGTCCAAGCGGAGGCATCAGATAATTTTGTTGGAAGTGCTTCACGACGCTTCCATTTACGAAGAGCACCGTACTCTTATGAGTACGGTGATTGAGAAGGTTCAGTCCGCCAAAAGCGGATTGACCGAAGTCTGCGCCAGCCTCCTAACAGGTTTTGAGGTAAGTAACAAAAAGTGCAAGAAAATATCACCTGATAGACAGTAGCCCCTGATACTCTGTTTGGTGTTCGGAAAGAAAAGCCAAACAGAGGGTCAATTTTTATCAGCAGGGATCTAACAGAAAACATGTCTATGTGAATAAGCAGGCGTTACTGCTGTCCGCTGCCGCCTGCACTACAGAGGTCGCCAGACTGAAGTGGGACCTGGGGCGGGCCAAAGAAAAGCTCGGCCTCGTGAAGAGGCAACTTGAGTTGAACAAAGGTAAGTGATGCCCCGCCCGTGTGTCATACAAAGGGAAAAATTGGGGATGCTAACAGAAGCATCATGAATTTTAATAGGGGCCACGACCGAAGTGGCGGCCCTGAAGAAAGCGTTGTCCGAGGCCGAAGACAAGGCGGCCAAGGAGCGCACCGAGTGTGAAAAATAGGAGGCTCGTGTTAACGAGGTACAGCAAGAGCTCCAGGATTTCGGCAAAAAAATTGAGTCCTTGGAGCGTGACTTCAAGACGCAAGAGTCCGAGCTTTTGAAGGCCCTCTAGAGCGCGAGAGATGCCAAGGCCGAAGCCCAAAAGGCCCTCTAGGAAATTCAGGCGGCCAAGAAGATAGCGGCGGGTAAGGCATTCATTATGGAAAACAAGCATGTGGAGGAGACATTTCTTTTACTTACCCGAATTCGGAGTCCCCCAGGGGCATTCGCAGATCTGCCACGCAGCATATCGGATCACGGAGTTTTACCGTGCCGAAGAGGGGAGCTCGACAGAGAAGTTGTTCTGGTTCCCAGTATGCCGAAGCCGAACATCCAATGCCCTTGAGTGACCAACTGAAGCAATTGGTCGAACTCCACAAGGCGGCTGAACTGGTAATGAAGGACTTCATAGTCCGGCTGTAGCCTGGCGAGCCCCTGCCCGACAGCTACTTCAGCCTTATAAAGCGGATGGTAAATGCCTGTCCGCGGCTTGAAGTTATTAACTAATCCGTCTGTATTGAGGGTGCCCGCTGAGCATTTGCCCGCGCGAAAATGCATTGGGCCAAAATCGATGCAGAGAAGCTGGTGGTGGAGGGTCCGCCAGAGGGCAAGGCGCATCGCCACCCCGAGAAGTATTATGACGGTGTTATGAAAGGCGCCTGCCTTGTGGCTAATGAATGTGCCAATGATATAATTTTTGAGTGAATGTACTCATGTCGTTCTGTAATATGAAAACGAGCTCGTGTGCGCTATATAACGATTTTTGATTTAAAATATTACCTTCTGTGCGGCCATTTATAAAATTCTGAAAGTTGGCCAGTCGTCAGCTTCCACCCCCATGTAACTAGTATTGGGGTGTTCGTGGAAAACCCAGACACTCTTTATCCAAATTTTTGGTCCTTTAAGGAGGTGTTTAGCGCAGCGAACAAGGCAATTGGACTATGTGGCTTTATCACTCTCACTTAGCCATAGAAGTCTACAATTTTAAATTTCGGCGAAGCCCCTAGTATTCGGAAGGCCAAACTTGGGGCGCTATACATGCCTAAATCCGACAAGGCCGATTCCTCTCCTAAAGCGGAAAAAATCTTAAGGATTTAAGACCTCTCGAACAGCGACCAGCTCTCGCTGCATCATAACAGTCAGTTTTCGGCTTTCTCTACTGAGGTGCTCGTCCGGAAGAACAAGGACACAATCGCAGTAGTTCTCCCTACGCTACCTTAGCCGATATAGTGGAACATAAGGTACCAAATCAAGGGAGCCGGGAAAACCCAACTATTGACCCAAGACATGATTCTGAGCTGATGCACATAATGCTATAAGTTCGGGGTGCCGCATTGTCGAAAGTGTTTGGAATTTTCTTGCCGTGTTATGGGGCACAGTAAAGCCCCTGGCGAACTGAACGTACCAAAGTGTATAGGTGCATTTTGTATTAAATAAACAGTCGAGGGAAAGTATAAAAATAATAATGAGATGATGCTGTATATTTTTTCCCATTGTTATTTAAATGATACGTCAAAGCGTATGTATACAAGTAATGCAATAAGCTAGAATAGGACTATTTGACATGTCCTAACCAAGGGCAGGCTGCGTGTGGGTATATAAAACAGGTATAACGATCGTTAACAGAGACCACCTGGGTATTCCCTTGTACGCAAAGCCTCATGCCTCCTTGGTTTTTCCTTCCCGTGATGAGTCCGATGATTAGGTTCTCTGAGGGAGCTTCCCAAAAGTAGGGTCCTGAAAGGAAGAATATGATAAATGTATACGGGTCTCGTGATGGTTGAGCCGCACTTTGGACCGCATCGTCGTCGTGCCTCCACCTATGCCCATGGTATTTTGAGTGCGTAATTGTGTATGCGTGACAGAAATGCCGCCTGAATGGGACTAGGACGGAGGCCGAATTGCTAGTCGAGCTCTTTGCGTGCCTGACGATCCTGTTGCAGAGTGCTCCGGACTCGCTTGACGGTGTCCGGTGTTTTTATCGCCGAGTTGGCGGTCTGCCGAAGAAGGCTACTTTGTACTTCTGTCGCGAGGACCGTAGTGTGCTCCTCCGTACGGAGAGAGCTGTCTGTGTTTCCATTGACTGTTATAAACCCGTGAGGTCCTGGCATCTTGAGCTTGAGGCATGCGTAGTGTGGTACCGCATTGAATCGAGTGAATGTGGTTCGTCTTAGTAGTGCATGATAGGCACTACGGAAGGGGACGATATCGAAGATTAAATCCTCGCTTGGGAAGTTGTCCGGAGATCCGAAAACCACTTCCAGTGTTACTGAGCATGTATAACAGGCCTCCACACCTGGGATTACACCTTTAAAGGTGGTTTTGGTGGGTTTGATCATTAATGGATCGATGCCCATTTTGCGCACTGTGTCCTGATAAAGTAGGTTCAGGCTGCTTCCACCGTCCATGAGGACTCGCGTGAGGTGGAATCCGTCAATGATTAGGTCGAGGACCAATGCGGCTGAACCGCCATGACGGATACTGGTAGGATGGTCCCTGTGATCAAAGGTGATCGGGCAGGATGACCATGGGTTGAACTTTGGGGCGACTGGCTCCATCGCATAGACGTCCCTTAGTGCACGCTCTCATTCCCGCTTGGGAATGTGGGTGGCATAGATCATATTTACGGTTTTCACTTGGGGAGGAAATTTCTTCTGTCCCCCTGGTGTTCGGCGCCGGGGCTCCTCGTCATCCTCGCTATGCAGCCCCTTGTCCTTGTTTTCGGCATTCAACTTGCCGGCCTGTTTAAACACCCAACATTTTTTGTTAGTGTGATTGGCTGGTTTATTAGGGGTGCCGTGAATTTGACACGAGCGTTCGAGTATGCGGTCCAGACTGGACGATCCCGGATTGTTTCTTTTGAATGGCTTTTTCCGCTGACCGGACTTGGAGCCGCTGAATCCGGCATTGACTGTCGTGTCTTCGGTGTTGTCGCCATTCTTACGACGCTTATGTCTGTTGCGCCATGGCTTGCCATTGCTGTCACGGATGTCTGAAGTGCCAGAGTTTCATGGTGTGGTGCTACTACGAGCCAGCCAGCTGTCCTCGCCCGTGCAAAAGCGGGTCATGAGTGTCGTGGGGGCTGCCATGGACTTCGTCTTTACATGGCCGAGGTGTCGGGCGAGCCACTTGTCACGGATGTTATGCGAAAAGGCCGCTAGGGCTCCGGCATCCGGACAGTTGAAAATTTGCTTCTTTTTAGTTAGGAATCGAGTCTAGAATTTCCTGGCTGACTCTCCGGGCTGCTGGGTTATGTGTCTTAAGTCATCAGCGTCCGGTGGTCGCACGTAAGTGCCTTGAAAGTTGTCGACGAATGCGTCCTCTAGGTTTTCCCAGCTGCCAATGGAGTTCGCTGGCAGGCTATTCAGCCAATGTCGAGCCAGTCCTTTGAGATTAAGAGGAAGATACTTGATGGCATGTAGATCATCACCACGGGCCATGTGAATGTGGAGAAGGAAATCTTCAATTCATACTGCGGGATCTGTTGTGCCATCGTATGATTCGAGTTTACGGGTTTAAACCCTTCCGGGAATTCATGATCTATTACTTCATCAGTGAAGCAGAGGGGGTGTGCGGCGCCTCTATGCCGGGCTATGTCACGACGTAATTCAAAAAATCTGGTCTGTTGTGTTCGGCTCGGCCGGACTTGTTGTTAGTGTATCCGGCATGACGGTTATCATCACGCATTGTGGCGCGCCCCCGCGATCAGTAGATCGATCTTGGTTGTCCTGCTTTGTTTTCCAGTATGTCTCGCAGGTCCTGCGTATTGCCCTGGGCCGTAGTGTATTGGCATCGGGGTGCGGGCTGGCGTTCGGGCTGATACGCCGCTTTGTCTCGGCCACGAGGTGGCCGGTCAGCCTCATCCTGCGCTCGTAGTGTAGGCTCTAGTGCCTCCTCCTCGAGTTGAGGTAGCAACTTGTGCTTTGGGTAACCTTTTGTTGGGGGCCCGAGTCTGTATTCCTCGGCTGCCAGGACCTCAGTCCATCTGTCTGTTAGCAGATCTTGATCAGCTTGGAGCTGCTGCATCTTCTTCTTCAGGCTTCTTGTTGTGGCTATAAGCCGGCGCTTGAAGCGCACCTGCTCGACGGGATCCTCAGGCACGATAAATTAATCGTCATCGAGGCTCACCTCGTTTTCGGAGAGAGGCATATAATTGTCGTCCTCCAAGTCTCCGTCCGTTGCCTGTTCATCTGGGCTAGCTTGCCCGCCCCCTGCTCAGCTTGCCCGAAGTTAGGTTGGTCGATATTGTATTCGTCTTCGGCACCATCCGGATTGCTGTTGTCTCATGTGCCGGTATTGCTGTGGAGGGGCTTAGAGCGGCGCCGATGACGCCCATGCTTTGATTGCTTCCCTAAGGGGTTATGCTCTGTTGCCTCATCGCCATTGTTTTCTTTGGGGGTGTCCACCATATATATATCATATGAAGAGGTGGCTGTCCAGCGCCCTGTGGGCAGTGGTTCCTGTTCTTCTTCTGCATCGCCGTCCATAGCATCGATGTCTTCGGTGTCGAAGTCGAGCACGTCGGTTAATTCATCGACAGTGGCAATTAAATGGGTGGTGGGTGGGAAACAAATTTGTTCGTCGTCCGCTTCCCACTTGAGCTGGACATAGTTCGGCCAAGAGTCTCCTGACAAAGAGAGAGACCTTAATGAATTTAGCACATCACCAAAGGGTGAGTGCTAAAAGATATCCGCGGCGGTGAACTCCATAATCGATGCCCAATTAGATTCGATGGGCAAGGACGCACGCGGTCCGGAACCTAAGACCAAAGACAAGTCCGGGGCTCCGGTGACACAGATTTCCTTAGAGGTGGAGTCTGTGTTCGGATCCAACGCCAATGAGTGTGCGGCCTCCATGGCGGGGTCCATCCATCCGTCCTCGGATGGCACGATCTGCTCCAGATTGAAGTCCCGAGCTGCCGCAGGTGCGATATCACGAATAATGTCTGATGGCAGATCTAAGTCATGCTCATCGTGATTGTTCGGCGCTCTAGACGCGGGCTCAAACCCGTCGAAGATCAAGTCTCCGCGGATGTCAGCTGTGTAGTTTAAGTTTCCGAACCTGACCTGATGGCCAGGGGCGTAGCTATTGATCTGCTCCAGATGGCCAAGTGAATTGGCCCGCAGTATGAAGCCACCGAATACGAAGATCTGTCCGAGGAGAAAAGTCTCACCCTGGACCTATTGTTTTTGATGATTGAAGGAGCCATCAAGCCTTGTCGCGACAACACAGAGGAACTCTCAATGAAAGCACCAATGTCGGTGTCAAAACTGGCGGATCTCGGGTAGGGGGTCCCGAACTGTGCATCTAAGGCTAATGGTAACAGGAGGCTGGGGACACGATGTTTACCCATGTTTGGGCCCTCTCGATGGAGGTAATACCCTACTTCCTGCTTGATTGATCTTGATGATATGGGTATTACAAGAGTTGATCTACCACGAGATCGTAGAGGCTAAACCCTAGAAGCTAGCCTATGATTGTGATTGTTCTCGTCCTATGGACTAAACCCTCCGGTTTATATAGACACCGGAGGGGGCTAGGGTTACACAGAGTCGGTTACAGGGAAGGGGAGATATACATATCCGAATCGCGAAGCTTGCCTTCCACACCAAGGAGAGTCCCATACGGATACGGGACGAAGTCTTCAATCTTGTATTTTCATAGTCCAACACTCTGGCCAAAGCATATAGTCCGGCCATCCAGATACCCCCTAATCCAGGACTCCCTCAGCTAGGAACCCTGGTGTCTAGTCCTGGAGTCCGATAAGGACTCTTGCCTTTCGGGAAAAACCAACTCTGAGGAGGCTTTTACTCCAAGTTTCGAGCCCGGGCTCAACATATAAATAGAGGGGCATGGCAAGCACCCAAGACAGATCAAGAATCACCAAGCCATGTGTCAGCAACCCCGTCCCCTCTAGTTTATCCTCCGTCATAGTTTCCTTTGTTCTTGGTGAAGCCCTGTGGATATTGTTCTTCACCAACACGGTCACCACGCCATCGTGGTGCCAGAACTCATCTACTACTTCACCAGTCTTGTTGGATCAAGAAGGCAAGCACGTCATCGAGATGAACGTGCCGTATGTTCTGTACTTGATCTGGACGGATCGTGAAGGTGTACGACTACATCAACCGCGTTAATAAATGCTTCCGCTTAGCGATCTTCAAGGGTATGAAGATGCTCTCACCCTCTCGTAGCTATGCATCTCCATGGATAGATCTTGCGTGTGCGTAGGAAATTTTTGAAATTGCATGCTACGTTCCCAACAGTGGTATCTGAGCTAGGTCTATGCATAAATGATATGCACGAGTAGAACACAAGGAGTTGTGGGCGGTGATCGTCATACTGCTTACCACCATTGTTTTATTTTGATTCGGCATGGACCAACCTTACATGACCACGTTCATGAGCCCGGTTCCATCGATAAACATGCAACTAGTTTTGCATAAAGGTGGCTGGGGGTGTCTGTCTCTCCTACTTTAGTTGAATCGAATTTGATTACGACCGGTCCTTGTTGGAGGTTAAAACATCCAACTTGATAAATCACCGTTGTGATTTTTGTGTCGTAGGTAAGAACGGTTCTTGATAGAAGCTCGTAGCAGCCACGTAAAACTTGCAACAACAAAGTAGAGGACGTCTAACTTGTTTTTGCAGGGCATGTTGTGATGTGACATGGTCAAGACATGATGTGATATACATTATTGTAAGGGATGATCATGTTTTCTAAAAGTTATAGGCAACCGACAGGAGCCTTATGGTTGTCTCTTTATTGTATGAAATTCAAACACCATCTAATTGCTTTATTTTATCACTATGTGTTAGCCATAGTTATAGAAGCAATAGTTGGTGAGACGACCACGACACGACGATGGAGATCAAGGTGTCGAGCTGGTGACGATGGAGATCATGACGATGCTTTGGAGATGGAGATCAAAAGCACAAGATGATGATGGCCATAACATGTCACATATTTTGATTGCATGTGATGTTTATCTTTTAGCCATCTTATTTTTCTTAGTACGGCGGTAACATTATAAGATGATCCCTTAACTAAAATTTCAAGGTATAAGTGTTCTCCCTGAGTATGCACCATTGCGATAGTTCGTCGTGCTGAGACACCACGTGATGATCGGGTGTGATAGGATCTACATTCACATACAACGGGTGCAAGACAGTTTTGCACATGCAGAATGCTCAGGTTAAACTTGACGAGCCTAGCATGTACAGACATGGCCTCAGAACACTTGAGACGGAAAGGTCGAACATGAATCATATAGTGGATATGATCAAAATAGAGATGTTCACCATTGATGACTACCCCATCTCACATGATGATCGGACATTGGTTACTTGATTCTGATCACGTTACACTTAGATGACTTGAGGGATGTCAGTTTAAATGGGACTTCTTAAATAATTTTATTAATTGAACTTCAATTTATTATGAACTTAGTCCACATAGTATTTGCAAATTATTTTGTAGATCAATAGCTCGCGTTGTAGCTCCCTTTTTTTGATATGTTCCTAGAGAAAACTAAGTAGAAAGTTGATAGTAGCAATGATGCGGACTGGGTCCGTCATATAATGATTATCCTCATTGCTGCACAGAAGAATTATGTCCTTGATGCACTTCTAGTTTATAAACGTTTGGCAAACTCGATATGATGACTACTTGATTTTTTAGTGCACCATGCTTTACGGCTTAGAACCAGGACTTCAAAAATGTTTTGAGCATATGAGATGTTCCAAGAGCTGAAATTGGTATTTCAGACTCATGCCCATGTCGAGAGGTATGAGACCTTTGACAAGTACTTTGCCTACAAAATGGTGGAGAATAAGCTCAACTAGTGATCATGTGCTCAGAATGTCTGGGGACTACAATCACTTGAATCAAGTGGGATTTAATATTCCAGATAAGATAGTGATTGATAGAGTTCTTTAGTCAGTATCACCAAGGTACTAGAACTTCGTGATGAACTATAATATGCAAGGTATGACAAAAATGATTCCCGAGCTTTTCACGATGCTGAAAAAGGCGAAGGTAGAAATCAAGAAAGAGCATTAAGTTTTGATGGTTAACAAGGTCACTAGTTTCAAGAAAAACTGCAAGGGAAAGAAAGGAACTTCAATAAGAATGGCAAGAAAGTTGTCACTCCTATGAAGAAGCACAAAGCTGGACCTAAGCCTGAAACTGAGTGCTTGTACTGCAATGAAATGGTCACTAGAAGTGGAACTGCCCCAAATACTTGGCGAATAAGAAGGATGGCAAAGTAAACAAAGTTATATTTGATATACATGTTATTGATGTTTACCTTACTAGCATTCGTAGTAGCTCCTGGGTATTTGATACTGGTTCAGTTGCTAAGATTACTAACTGGAAACAGGAGTTGCAGAATAAACAGAGACTAGTTAAGGGCGAGGTGACGACATGTGTTGGAAGTTAATCCAAGGTCGATACGATCACAATCGCACACTCCATCTACCTTAGGGATTAGTGTTGAACCTAAATAAATGTTATTTGGTGTTTGCATTGAGCATTAATATGATTAGATCATATTTATTGCAATACGGTTATTCATTTAAGTCAAAGAATAATTGTTGTTCTGTTTACATGAATAAAACCTTCTATGGTCATAGACCCAATGTGAATGGTTGATTGAATCTCGATCGTAGTAATACACATATTCATAATATTGATTCCAAAGAGATGCAAAGTTGATAATGATAGTGCAACATGCTGGTAGCATTGCTGTTTAGGTCATATTGGTGTAAAGCGCATCAAGATACTCCATGCGGATAGACTTTTGGAATCACTTGATTATGAATCATTTGATACTTGCGAACCATGCCTCATGGGAAAGATGACTAAAACTCCATTCTCCGGAACAATGGACTGAGCTAATGACTTATTGGAACTAATGCATACTATTGTATGCGATCCTATGAGTGTTGAGGCATGCGGCGGGTATCGTTATTTTCTAACCATTACAAGATGATTTAAGTAGATATGGGAATATCTACTTTATGAAACACAAGTCTGGAACATTTGAAAAGATCAAAGAATTTCAGAGTGAAGTAGAGAATCATCGTAACAATAAAATAAAGTTTCTATCTGATCTGATCTTGGAAGTGAATATTTGAGTTACGAGTTTGGCTTTCATTTAAAACAATTTGAAATTGTTTCACAACTCACGCCACCCGGAACACCACAGCGTAATGGTGTGTCTGAAAGTTATAATCATACTTTATTAGATATGGTGCGTTCTATGATGTCTCATCGATATGCTACTGTTGTTTCGGGGTTATGCATTAGAGACAGCCGCATTCACTTTAAATAGAGAACCCTCTAAATCCGTTGAGACGACATTGTATGAACTGTGGTTTGGACGGAAACCTAAGCTGCTGTTTCTTAAAGTTTGGGGATGTGATGCTTATTTCTAAAGGCTTCAGCCTGATAAGCTCGAATCCAAATCACAGAAGTGTGTCTTCACAGGATACCCTAAGGGAACAATTGGGTACACCTTCCATCACATATCCAAAGGCAAGACTTTGTTGCTGAGAATGGGTTCTTTGTAGAGAAGGAGTTTCTCTCGAAAGAAGTGAGTGGGAGGAAAGTAGAACTTGATGAGGTAGTTGTACCTTCTCTCGAATTATAAAGTAGCACAATTGAGAAAACTGTTCCCGTGATGCCTACACCAACTAGAGAGGAAGCTAATGATGATGATCATAAATCATCAGATCAAGTTACTACTGAACTTTGTAGGTCGACCAGAGCACGATCCGCACCAGAGTGGTACGGTAATCCTGTCCTCGAGGTCATGTTAATAGACCAAAGAGAAACTACAAATTATGAAGAAGCTATGATGAGCCCAGATTCCAGTAGATGGCTTAAGGCCTTGAAATCTGAGATAGGATCCATGTATGAGAACAAAGTGTGGACTTTGCTGGACTTGCCCAATGATCGGCAAACCATAGAGAATAAATGGATCTTCAAGAAGAAGACTGACGCTGATGGTAATGTTACTGTCTACAAAGGTCGACTTGCCGCAAAAGACATAGTTCAAAGGGTCTACTACAATGAGACTTTCTCACCCGTAGCGATTCTTAAGTCTGTCCGAATCATGTTAGCAATTGCCACATTTTATAATTAATAAATCCGGCAGGATGTCAAAACTACATTCCTTGATGGATATCTTAAAGACGAGTTGTATATGATGCAACGAGAAGGTTTTGTTGATCCTAAAGGTGCTAACGAAGTGTGCCAGCATCTCGGAGTTGGAATATACGCTTTGATGAGGTGATCAAAGCATATGGTTTTATACAGACTTATGGTGAAGCCTGTATTTACAAGAAAGTGAGTGGGAGCTCTGTAGCATTTCTGATATTAAATGTGAATGACATATTGTTGATTGGAAATGATATAGAATTTCTAGATAGCATAAAAGGATACTTAAATAAGAATTTTATTCAATGAAAAACCTCGGTGAAGTTACTTACATATTGGGCATCAAGATCTATAGAGATAGATCAAGACGCCTGACAAGACTTTCAATGAGAATATACCTTGACAAGAGTTTGAAAGAGTTCGAAACGGATCAGTCAAAGAAGGAGTTCTTGCTTGTATTACAGGGTGTAAAGTTGAGTAAGACTCGAAGCCCGACCACGGTAGAAAATAGAGAGAAAATGAAAGACATTGCCTATGCCTTAGACATAGGTTCAATAAAGTATGCCATGCTGTGTATTAAACCTGTTATGTACCTTGCCATGAGTTTGGCAAGGGGGCACAATAGTGATCCAGGAGTAGATCACTAGAGAGTGGTGAAAATTATCCTTAGTTACCTTAAAGAGGACTAAGGAAATGTTTCTCGGTTATGGAGGTGATAAAAGGTTCGTCGTAAAGGGTTACGTCGATGCAAGCATTAACACTGATCCAAATGACTCGTAGTCTCAATCTGGATACATATTGAAAGTGGGAGAAATTAGCTAGAGTAGCTCCATACAGAGCTTTGTAGACATAGAATTTTTCAAAATACATACGGATGTGAATATGACAGACCTGTTGACTAAACTTCTCTCACAAACAAAACATGATCACACCTTAGTACTCTTTGGGTGTTAATCACATGGCGATGTGAACTAGATTATTGACTCTAGTAACTTTGGGTGTTGGTCACATGGTGATGTGAACTATGGATGTTAATCACATGACGATGTGAACTATTGGTGTTAAATCACATGGTGATGTGAACTAGATTATTGACTCTAGTTCAAGTGCGGGACTTAAAGAAATATGCCCTAGAGCTAATAATAAACTTGTTCTTTTATATTTCCTTATTTCATGATAAATGTTTATTATTCATGCTAAAATTGTATTAACCGGAAACTTGATACATGTGTGGATACATAGACAACACACCATGTCCCTTGTAAGCCTCTACTAGACTAGCTCATTAATAAATGATGGTTAAGTTTCCTAACCATAGACATGTGTTGTCATTTGATGAACGGGATCACATCATTAGGAGAATGATGTGATAGACAAGACCCATACGTTAGCAGCATATTGATCGTTCAATTTTATTGGTATTGCTTTCTTCATGTCAAATACATATTCCTTCGACTATGAGATTATGCAACTCCCAGATACCGGAGGAATACCTTGTGTGCTATCAAACGTCACAATGTAACTAGGTGATTATAAAGATCCTCTACAGGTATATTCGAAGGTAATTGTTGGGTTGGCATAGATTGAGATTAGGATTTGTCACTCCGAGTATCAGAGAGGTATCTCTAGGCCCTCTCGGTAATACAAATCATTAGAAGCCTTGCAAGCAAAGCGACTAGTGAGTTAGTTGCAGGATGATATTTTACAGAACGAGTAATGTGACGCCTGGATAATTAAGCTACAGTGAACCTCTGCTAATGATGCTACGTCACCTCGGTTACTGTTGATAAACTCGCGTTGATTCGATACCGTTCCAAATTCAAATTCAAAATCAAGTCAAATGGTAAAGGTTTTAAATATTAAAACTAAAATGTTTTAATACTCTAAAGTGATTTAAGCAATAACAAAAACAATGAAGTAAATAGCTTTTTAATAAAACTCTAAACTAATTTATTTCGGGGTAAAACTTTTATGACAGTCGGTGGTTCTGAAACATTATTTAAGGAGTTGTCATCATATTTTACTAAACTCAAAATAATGTGTATCTAAAATAAAATAGCAAATAAAAATAAGAAAAGAGAAAGACAAAACAAAATAAAAATAGAAAGAAAAGGACACCCCCGTCCAACTTTGCCAACAGGCCCAGCTGGCCCACCCCCGGTTGGATAACCCCACCCACAGCCCAACCCTAACCCCCATTGCACCCACTCTCTCCTCCCCCTCGCCCCCCCGATCTAGATTGGGGCTCAACCCCGCCCGCGCCTCTGCAGACGTTGCCGTTGCCGCCGTGGATCCCGCCCCTGCCGCTCGACGCCGTCGTTGTAGGCCACCTCACCGGACTGCCTCCCCTACGTCGCCATCGTCTCCATCTTCCTCCCCGAGCCCCAATTCCGGTGAGGCCCTGGGCCTCTTCCCCTTTCTCTGCCTCACCCGTCGTCCTGCCTCGCCGAGGCTCGAACACACCCAAGCCCCGGTGCAGCCTGGCCGTCCCAGGCCTCTCCTCCTCTCACGCCCGCGTGCACCCCGCGGCCACGAGATGCGCCCGCCTGCCTCCCGCTCGACCAGCCTGCTCACTCCCTCCCCTGCACGCTACACGCTACTACTACTATGCCCCGTGGCTGCATCGTCCACGCAGCGCCACCAGATGCCGCGCGTGCCCGCGCCCTTGCCCCCCCTCGCGTCCGCTCCGCTTCGGCCGCCGCACTCCGCCCCATCGGCCTGCGCCCGTTGCTGCTGGAATGCCCTCCTCACCCACCGAAGCTCCACCAGCCGCACTCTCGGGTGGCGCCCGGAAGCCCCTAGCCGTGCGCTACCTCTTCCGACCACGCTCGGCCGCATGCCACTATGCCCGTGTCTTTCCTGGCCGCACTGCTCTAGCTCCTCCACTCGCTGCCTCGCTCCGACCTCCCTCGTCGTGCTTCGCCTCCCCATGCTCGCCGCTCGCCGTTGCCCGCATCGCCGCGCCAACACGCCAGGTTCCACATGGGCGCCGGCGCTCACGCCCGCACGCCCGTGCCCGTATAGCCCGTCGCCCGCGCGCCCACTAATCTCTGGGCAAATGACAGGGGCGCCCCGCCACCTGAAATGTTAAATAAATAAATAAATAAACAAGTTAAAATAATAATTTAATTAATTAACTCTATTAATTAACTTAATTAATTGTATTTAATTAACCTAATCAATTAACTAAACTAATTAAACATGTTTAGTTAGCCTTAGTCTATGACAAGTGGGTCCCACTAGACCCACATGCCAGGTTTGACTCTGGTCAGCTAGGTTTGACCTGCTGGCGTCATGGTGTTGTCATGCTGACATCACCTTTCACTGTTCTGGATAATGTTCGATTTAAATAATTAAATAAATTTTAAACTACATAAACTTCGATAAATCATAGAAAATAAACTGTAACTCGGATGAAAATACTTTGTACATGAAAGTTTCTCAGATCAACGAGAAAAATCCAGATACACAGCCCGTTCATCAGCCACACGTCCATAGCATAGCGAACCTGCACCATTTCACCTACGGTTCATTTGTCCAAAAACGCGAAACACCGAGGATACTTTCCCGGATGTTTCCCCCCTTCGCCGGTACAACCTACTGCCGTGTTAGGGCACACCTAGCACCGCTCATTGTCATCTCTTGCATCATCATGCTTATGTTTTCATTGTATTTGTTGTTTCTTCCCCTTCTTCTGTCTGGTAGACTAAGAGACCGACGCTGCTGCTGCCCCGTGGGACTACGGAGTTGACAACCCCTCCTTATTGCCAGAGGAACCAGGCAAGCCTCCCCCCTTGATCACTATATGTCGCCTATTCTTATCTCTACTACTTGCATTAGAGTAGTATAGCATGTTACTGTTTTGATTAGTCCTATTCTGTTGCATAGACTGTCAATGTTGCTACATCTTTTGATACCTTACCTGCAATCCTAAATACTTAGTATAGGATGCTAGTTTATCATCTGTGGCCCTACATTCTTATCAGTCTGCCATTCTATACTATCGGGCCGTGATCACTTGGGAGGTGATCACGGGCATATACTATACATACATACATACATACATATTACTCATGGTGATTAAAGTCGGGTCGGCTCGTAGAGTACCCGCAAGTGATTCTGACGTGGGGGCTGAAAGGACAGGTGGCTCCATCCTGGTAGAGGTGGGCCTTGGTTCCCCACGACACCCGACTGTTACTTTGTGGCGGAGCGATAGGGCAGGTTGAGACCACCTAGGAGAGAGCTGGGCCTGGCCCAGGTCGGCGTACGTGGTTACTTTAAAATAACACGCTTAACGAGATCTTGGTATTTGATCTGAGTCTGGCCACTGGCCTATACGCACTAACCAACTATGCAGGAACAGATATGGGCACTCGACGTGTGGTATCAGACGAAGCCTTCTTGACGTCAGCGATTGAGTGGCGCGCCGGGTTGGATCGTGTAACGCAACTTCCTTTGTAATCGAGGTTGCTAGGTCTGCTCTCCGGCCGTGTATGCAACGTGTAGGTGTCCAATGGGCGATGGGCCCAGACCCCTGCGCGCATAGGATTTAGACCGGTGTGCTGACCTCTTTGTTGCGCCTAGGTAGGGCTGCAACGTGTTGATCTTACGAGGCCGGGCATGACCCAGGAAAGTGTGTCCGGCCAAATGGGATCGAGCGTGTTGAGAAATGTGGTGCACCCCTGCCGGCAAGTTTATCTATTCGAATAGCCGTGTCCCTTGGTAAAAGGATGACCCAGAGTTGTACCTTGCCTTATGACAACTAGAACCGGATACTTAATAAAACACACCCATACAAGTTCCAGAGACAACCCGGTGATCGCTTTCCCACAGGGCGACGAGGGGAGGATCGCCGGGTAGGATCATGCTATGTGATTCTACTTGGAGGACTTCAATCTACTCTCTTCTACATGCTGCAAGGCGGAGTCTGCCAGAAGCGTAGTCTTCGATAGGACTATTGAATCTGGGGCGTCACAAGTTGGGGCGTCACAAGTTGGTATCAGAGCCGACTGCCTGTAGGAATCCCCCTTTCCAACTCCTTGGCCGAAGTCGATTCTAGTTATTGCTAAACTTTTACTAACATGTCTGTGTGGCTTATGGGCCCACGTCGCCATTGGGTGGTATTAGGATCTTTTATTCCTCGTCTATACTCTGGGATTCTTATCTCTCTTCTACTCGGGTTAAATGGTTTTACTAACTCTAACTCTAGGTTCTCATAACTACTTCCTCCCGGAGAGCCCCTTATCACAGACGATCGCCTACTACACCAGAAGATTCCGAAGATACCCTCTGATGTTCTCTCGAGACTTTGTGCCCGTCGTTTTTGCAAACCCGCACCACCGATATATCCCTATGGATAGCTACTTATACTTGACATCCGTACCTTCATTCTCGACTACTCTTGTTCGTACAAGATACCCTGAACTACCCGCTATTCCGATAATCCTTTGTGCTTACTACCTTGCAGCTCTTTTCTGCACGATTACACCTACGAATAATTCCTCACAACTTATCGAGGATTCGTTCATCCCCGGTTGATCATGTGTTTCACAAAAGTCTTTGAAATACAAATTGATCTTCCGAAAATCCTCAGCAGCCCATTGCTCTTGAAATTCCTGCCTGCTTGCATTATGGTTAATTACATATGTCTAGTAGTCTTTGTTGACATCCCTTGTCCTTGCGATTTTGAGCCTAATGAATTATTATCTGTGAATGCACGCAATCATTAGTTGACCCTTATAAATTATCCTTCCGGCTCGGACGTCATTTTAAACATGAGTTGGATCTCGACCAATCAAATTTCCATCAATTGTACCCCTAAGGCTATTCAACTTATCCATCCTTAATCAGAGCGTTTGCTTCTGATCCCTTGATTTGGAAATCATAATTCCTTTGCATTTGAGCATTGAATTAGTCATTTGTTTCTACAATCTAATCTCCTTGCATTCTTTCTTCCTCTGGTTGAGTATCGATGCTCACATCAGATCCCTTAAGGACCACCAGATCCTTTGTTGGATTTCACCCGACAACATTCTTCTTATTCAATAACCTTGTGAGCCTTTCCACGGATATATAATGACTTTGGTAAATTGTACCCTCTGATTTGTCAACCATGCTTTACTTTCGAGCTTGTGTTATTTACTCCTGAAGCTTGTGGTATATCTTTCCACACTACAACTCATTTGAAAATGAGAAGTGAATGAAAGGTTATGCATTGGAGAAGTGGGAGTCGACGTTGAACCTTTATGTTCATGCCCATGGACACGATGTAGATCCTACCGTGGAAGCCTCTTGTAATAATAACTATTTCCATGATATAGTATCATTTGGTATCTGTGATTTGGTCCTTTACAACCGTTGTCTCGACCATGATTGTTCCCCTTTGATTCTATTTCTCAGACAAGTTAAAGTACTTGCCTTCTGCAAATCAATACACCTGCCCAACCTCTATTTTGATCTACCTTCGAGTATTACCCCCTGGTATCTCGAGGATATCAACCCATTGCACTACTTATGCATTCCTTATGAAGTAATGCCTTTCTTGTCATAGTCACTCCACGGGTTCTGGGTTGTCATCAACCCAGAACACCGATTAGTGAATCAAATTAACACTGTGATTCAATACTCCTAGTACTTTGTTGTTGAGAAGTTTAATACTCCATCACGTCATTCCTAGCCTGATTGTCTATATCATTATCGTGCTGATTTTAACTGTGCTACCTGGTCCTTATTCCCAGAGTACAACTTTCGACGATGAGCTAATCTTACGTTGATCTTCCTCATCATATCATTTCTCGTTGAACAGCAAACTTGATTTCGAGTTTGTGTCGTACCCATGGTTCCAATAACCTTTCGCTTCATCATTCCTTTAACTTGATGTCATTGCCGATCGATTACATCTTCCTGAAATCTCTTGACAAATGTGTCGTGATCATCATCAGCATTCGCGGCTCTTCCAAGATATCAATTGAATTCATGATGAGAAATACCATCCTTGTCCTCGATGATTTGTGTTGTCATCGACCACTTTATTGCCTTCCCTCCAACACAAACTTGTTCATGTTTTGTGTTATACCTTGAGTTCTTTGCTATCCAGCATTTGTTCTTCTTTACCTTGGAGTATTACCATCTTTTATGTCAAGAATGTCATGAGGATTACTCCACTCTTAAGAATTCTTGGTAGAGTGATACTTCTCACCATCACCATTCTTTCTTGGTCCCCGTGTTGATTCAAAAGAGTGAACAGTGTTGTTTGGATTCTTTCCTTCTAGCAACTCTATTGCTTTGAAGTTAATGGTCGACATTTCATTCTTAGACCATTGGTTATCAAATCACCATTATAACATCGGTCATGCTATCTAAGCCCATATTTCGGGTGCACCTTTCAACCATTTTTTAAGTTGGGTATGTTTTCCTCGAGCATATCTCCTTATATCATTTGATCTAACAATTGTTATCTCTTTGTTCACATGATTGTGGAAATCCATCTTTTGGAAATCTCGATGAATTGTCGTTTAGTTAATCAACCATGCTCTCGTCCTATCCTTGGTTTAATGATGAACTCTTGTTTCGGAACTCGCTTCCATAGGTCATTTCCGAGAATCTCACAATGTCATCTCGTCAAATTGTGTTGCACCTTTTCTTCTCAGGCATATCGAGTCTGAGGTATCTTGACCCCAGTCAGATCTGAATCTCGGTCGGATATGATGGTTGGGACATATTTCCAAGAGTTATAACATTGGTATCTACATAACCCGGTAAGGTGGTTGTCTTTGCTTAGCACCCCTGGCTAGAGGACCTATTGTTATAGTATATGTATCCTCTTATCAGGGTTATCCATTCTTCCATGAGGAAATTGTAAGACTTACTCTATAAGTTGTTCCTGATGGATCCTTTGTGTATCCAAAGTCTGACCTTTGCTTGAAGACCATGTCAATGCTATCTCGAAGCATGACCGTGGTACTCCTATTTTCAACAAGAACATTTGAAGCACAATGCTAAATTTTCTTTATCAATTGTTCAAACACTTTTGTTTGTGTAATGTCATGAAATTTCTCTCCCCTCACCTAAATGGTTTTCTACATCCTATCTTATCATGGATATCATGCTCTGCTTGTCCTTGGGAAGGATATACCCCTGAAATATGTGTTTAAACACATATTCCTTTCCATTGTTTTGTTTAACCTGATGATCACATTTTCTTTTCTATTGTTTTGTTTAACCTTTCTTGTGGTCTATATGATCTAAGAAGAAATATTCTCCTGCTTATGTAAACACCTCGATGTACAACCTTGTCACACTACAAAAAAAAGACACACTCGTGACATTTTGGGCCGAACGAATTTTTTTTTCTGTCATACATATGACACTTCTATGACGATAATTGTGACAAAACCCGGTATCATCATAGATGTGGTGGGGGCAGGCCGGAGACGCAGCTGCATGACATTCTTTGGGCCGTCCATGACGGAAAAAACCATGGTAGAAGCGAGGGCGAGGAAAATTTCTGGGAGTTACCGGTTACGGTGGGAGGTCGGGGGACGAGCGATGTGCATTTCTCTTGTACACGTTCGCGCATGTGTCCAAGGCGTTGGCTCTAACTGAACCCGAGCGAGGCATTGGGCTTTAACTGAACCCGAGCGATTGCACTGCAGGCTACGCGTTACTGAACCCGAGCGATCGATCGATGGCTGGTAACTGAACCTGATCGAGCGATTCCTTCACTACTCCTGCTAACTGAAGCCAATCGATTTGATGAACAGTGAGCATTGCGGGGGGGTTGGATCAACAATGAGCAGTGGTGTTGCCTCCGGATGAACAGGAGCCTATGGTGTGGAGGGCTGGATGAACAGTAGACGGTGGAAGGGTGCCCGTGGAGGGTGGTTGAACATGACCCCGTAGTGTGGAGGGCTCGATGAACAGTAGACGGTGGAGGGGTGCCCGTGGAGTTGTGGATAAACATGAACTCGTGGTGTGGAGGGCTGGATGAACAGTAGACGATGGAGGGGTGCCCGTGGAGGGGTGGTTGAACAGTAGCCGGTGGAGTAGCGCGCGGTGGAGGCTGGATGAACAGGAGCCTGTGGAGGCTGGAGGAGGTCGACGGTGGAGATGAACAGTATCCCGTGGAGTCCCGTTTTGCGGTACACCACACCCATCCCGATGAACAGGACCCCCGTTTCGACTATAGCTCTCCAACACAAGTCTGTTTCGTCCGTTTTGCGGTACGCCACACCCCTGCCGATCAACATGACCCCCGTTTCGACCATAATAGGTCCGTTTCCTCCATTTTGCGGTACGCCACACTCCTCCCGATCAACAGGACCCCCGTTTCGACCTTAGGAGGTCCGTTTCCTCCGTTTTGCGGTAGGCCACGCCCCTCCTGATCAACAGGACCCCCGTTTCGATCGTAGGAGGTCCGTTTCGTCCGTTTTGCGGTATGCCAGACCCCTCCCGATGAACATGATCCCGTTTCGAATGTGGCCGGTGGAACACAAGGTCATTTCCTCCGTTCTGCAGTACGCCAGGCCTCGTTTCCATCGCCTGTTCCGTCCAAGCCCTCCCGATGAACACGACCACGCATTCCGTTACCTCCCGATGAACACGACGCATTCCGTTGCCTCCCCATGAACACGAGGACGACGCTGGTTCTCCGTTCCGACCCAGCCAATGTACACGAGCCCTGGCGGTACGTATATATGCGTGAGTAGGCGTTCGAGACCCCGCCCGTATGTACACATACGTGGCCGTATTTTCTTTCTTGCACCCTGGCCGCTATACGTACGTGTACATGCTACGTGCGCGCCTCTTCTACGACACGTGCGCGCCTCTACATCCACCAGTATGTACGTACATGTTCGCGACCAGAATGACAACGCTACATACGCTTCGACCAGGTGGTTCCCGACTGTCAAGCAATTCCTTGCGTGCGAAGATGTAGCTGGTGGGTCCCAACAGTCAGGGGGGCGAATGGTTTTTTTTTTGCCCGGACGCACTTCCTTGCGTGCGAAGGTGTAGCTAGTGGGTCCCAGCAGTCAGCTGGTGAATCGTTTGGTTGTTTTTTTTTGCCCGGACACACTTCCTTGTGTGCGAAGGTGTAGCTGGTAGGTCCCAACAGTCAGGGGGAAGCATTTTTTTTCGCAAAATATGGTGGCCCATCAGTGGTCCCCGCTGTCAGGTGGAGGAATAATTATTTTGCGCATAATAAGGAGGCACTTCCTTGCGGCCGCCGTCGACCCAGCTCTCATCCTCTCCACGTACAGTACTCTTACGATGGAAGTCGGTCGTTGACCACATTGACCACGCCGCGCCGAGAGCATCAGGGCGGTGAACGACGGTGAGGTCTAGGAAGGGGACGGCGCGGAGCCGGGGAAGACGCGACAGAGGATGCCCACGCGGAGAGGAGTATGACTGTACGAGGGTTTACTAGTTCGTCTGCCGTCGCCGGAGAATAACAACATGTGTGGGTCAGTAGAGGGATGGCTAGGCCAGCGATGGGAGTACGGTGGGGGCGGCGAGGCCTGCGCGGCAGCACAACCGGCCGCGGGGAGGAGGGAGCAGGCAGTCCCGCCGGCGCTTGTTTGAGCGGCTGGAGCAGGAAGAGCAGAGATTGAAGAAGCACGACAGTCCTTGGATGGACATCCAACAGTCACTGCTTATGCATCAACCTTCTTTTTAGGAAAGCCTCAAATCCGTGGAAAATAGCATATAACCCATCTGCCATTATTTCTAATAATTTACAGCCCATTTTCAAATTTTAAGGTTTTATTTGGAGCCCATATTCTTTTTGTTAGCATTACAGCCCATATTGTGGCCACGGTTAAAAAAATATACGAAATTTTGCATATTTCGGTGCGGTCCGAACTGTTTTTGAATTCTGAAATTTCGACTCATATTCAAACTTATTTTAAAAATAAATGTATATCAATATAAAATCCAACAAATTCTCCACGCATAAAAATTAATGTAATTTAAAATCTCAAAATGAAAAAAAGATATTTGAAACTAATTACCGGTTTGATGTGTTTTAAAAATGTAGAGCCCATTTCTCATTACTGATGGGCCATTTTCTCGGCCAGCCGAATGAAAGCTCTCCTCGTCTTGAAAGATTTGCAGCCCAACAGGCCTGACAAAGTGACTTACTTGGCAAATCACAAAAATTGGGCTGTGGTCGTGGACCCAGCTGTCACCCTCTCCACATATAGTACTATTCCGATGGAATGTCGTTGACCACATTGACCTTGCCGCGCCGAGAGCACCAAGGCGGTGGACGACGGCGAGGCCTAGGAAGGGGATGACGCGGAGCCGAGGAAGACGCGGGAGTGGATGCCCACGCGGAGAGGAGTATGACTGTACGAGGGTTTACTGGTTCGTCTACCGTCGCCGGAGAATAACAGCAGGTGTGGGTCAGTAGAGGGATGGTTAGGCCAGCGATGGGAGTACGGTGGGGCGGTGAGGCCTGCGTGACAGCACAGCCAGCCGCGGGGAGGAGGGAGCAGGCAGTCCAGCCGGCGCTTGTTTGAGCGGTTGGAGCATGAAGAGCAGAGATTGAAGAAGCACGACAGTCGTTGGATGGACATCCAACAGTCACTGCTCTCGTGTATTGACTAAGTTGACAGGGCGTTGCATGTGCGTCCACCTTTTTTTATGAAAGCATACGTGTCAACCTGTAGTAGGCGCACAAGTCAGCCTCAAATCTGTGGAAAATAGCAGACAACCCATCTGCCATTATTTCTAATAATGTACAACCCATTTGCTAATTCTTAAGAATTTTTTTGGAGCCCATCTTCTTTTTGTTAGCATTACACCTCATATTGTGGCCACGGTTAAAAAGTATACAAAATTTTGCATATTTTGCTGCGGTCAACTATTTTTAATCCTAAAATATTGTTTCACATTCAAATTATTTTGAAAAATAATTTATATAAATATAAAATCCAAATAATTGTCCACGCATAAAAATCAATGGAACTTAAAATCTTGTAATGAAAAAAATTGAAACTAATTCTCGGTTTGATGTGTTTTAAAAATGTACAGCCCATTTCTGGGCAAACCGAATGAAACTCTCCTCGTCCTGAAAGATTTGCAGCCCAGCAGGGCCGATAAAGCAAGTAGGCCGTGTTTGGGTATTTCTTTAAAAAAAATAGAACTGGGCTAGCCATTTTCAGCAAGAAAAAACACAACTGGGCTCATGATGTGGTAAAACATAAATAAAACCCTAGCTAGACGGGCCACGGCCCCCACACAGCCCCGTTGTTACCCTGATCCGTCGCTAAAACTAGTATAAATAACAACTGCTTGTTCCTCAAAAAAAACTGCGCGACCGGCTGGGCCCTCGTGTCAGCCGCTCGTAGTGTAATTCTCTCGTTTATTGACTACGTTGACAATGCCGTGAGCCCCAGATGTCCAACCATTAGGAGGAACCATATTGCTTGCGTACTGCCATGATGCTGGTGGGTCCCTACTTTCATCTCTCCACGTAGAATCATCTCCTTGTTCCTCTCGGTTGTTGACGATGTAGACAAGCAAGAGGGCGGCACACCGTGCATAGCGAGCGAACCAAGGCTGCAAGGCGGAGGACGACGGCGAGGCCTCAGACGGAACGAACAGGAGCCGTGGTAGATGCACCGGTCCAGTCGCAGGCGGAGGGGAGTACGAGGGTTGACTGGTTTGGGTGCGGGTGCGTGTTGGGGCTGACGTCACCAGAGAATAACAGGACGTGTGGGGGAATAGAGGGAGGGACTAGCCAACGTTGGAGGATACGTTCGGTAGGGCGGCGGAGGCGCAGCCAGCCGTGGGATGCGGGAGCAGGCGGAGCCGACGGGGTGGTTCGGTTTGGGCGGCTGGAGGAAGAAGACAAGAGATAGAAGATACACGACAGATGTTGGATGTCAATCCAACGGCTGGTAGGCAGAATCGTTTGTTGACTGGCTAGGCTATTTCCTCGCGGGTCCCAAATGTCAGAATCCAAATCTGTCACGGTCATGCAGCCTTTCCTATGAAAATTTACAACCCATTTGATGTGCTAGTTCGAAATAAGTTTGTGGGTGCTGGTGCGGGCTAATCACTTGGCTTCTATAATGCATAGTGAGCTCAAGCAGCCGGCGAGAGTGATGTTATGTCCCTTGGTTGGGATTTGTTACCATATTTCACTCTAAATTAAACGAATGGCAAGCCATGCCTTGTTTCAAAGAAAATATGACAGTCACAGCCGAGTTGAAAAGGGCAGGAACATCTAACTCTAGCTTACAAACTGTACAAAAGCATGAGGGTTAATTGTTCATCACATTTATAAAAAAACCAAGTTCAAAAGGGCAACAACATCTTACTCCAGCACTGTTTTCGGCAGTCACAGTCAAATGGATCGGTCAAGTCCATAGAATGAACATCTCGGGATGATATATAACTTATGGGTAGAAATTTAAAATGCATCTTATGGTTACAAGTGTAGATGATAATATAAAGTACCTGAAGAACTGTGGAGCCAAACACCATATTGAAATGAGCACAAAGAACATGTATTACACCCAAGGTCTCCAGTTTAGGCGCAGAGAGGTTGGTTATTTGCAACGGTGAATAACTAGAATAAAGGATCAACCTTTGAAGTGAAGGGGCATCTTGGATGATGAGCTGCCTTTCGTCAAAAGAAATTCCAATTCTTACAAGGTTAGGCGACTTTATTTGGAGACAACCGATTCTAACTGTGAAAACAAGCACCAAGCACTCCAGGGCAGGGCAGCTGGAGTGGATGATGCTGTGCAATGAGGCCTCCGATATACGAACCCGCACAAGTGAAAGTTTCTTGAGAAATGGGAGTCGAAGGTTTAGTACCAAATTATCTGGTAGGTAGCACAGCGCAAAGGTGGCAGTGTGGAGAGAGGAGGAAAACCGCGAGATGGACATCAGTGTTGAGGGCACAAGTGCAGGGTGTTCGGTATGTGGTATGTGATTTCCAGGGCAATAGTAGAACTCAAGCAGCTATAGTTCTGTGAATTCAGGGGATTTCAGGAAGGCATCCACCGTGCAGGGCATGGTATGCTTGCTCAGGTAGCATGACGGGATGCAGAGGCTTTGAACGGAGTCCTGGTGGGAGGAGATGATGGCTCTGGGGATTTCAAAATCATTGAAGAGAGATAGCTGACGACAGTCGAGATTGAGGGGCACGGCGCGCCATAGAGGACGCCACCGAATTCAGAGGACTTGGGTCCGGCAACAATCCTTGGTGGGGAGAAGCGAGATGATCTCCCCAAGGACAGCGTCCGGGAGATCGCTGATGCGGTCCTCCCGAGATTCTATGGGTTCCTGGGATCCGGTGGGGGCGGGGTCGCCGCTTCTCCCCGCGTTGCCGGGTGCGGGATCTACAACAGGCGTCGCCGCTGGCGGGAGCCTCATCTTCTTGGCGCTGGGGTCAGCCGACTCCATTTTCCTCGAGGGCGTCATGTCGCGCTCACGGATTTGAGCTGAGTAACGAATGACGAGCCTAGTTGTAGTGCGAGTGAAGAAGAAGGGGAGCTGAGGTTTTTTATGTAGTAGTGAGGAAGAAGGGGAGCTGGGGTTTTCTGTAGGAGTGAGGTGAGGAATTTGGGGGTACGAGTGGAGCGAGCTGGCGTGTGGTGGGTGAGAGCGAGGAGGAAGAAGAGCACCCAGGTTTTTTTGGGGGGCGGTGTGCTGGGTGTGGGTAGCGCCTCTCATTCAGTAAATATAGGGCTTTTGAATTGATTTTACTATTTACTAGTGTGGATGGGCTGTTTTGTCTTGGGCCCAGAGAAACAATTACTACTAGTACAGTGGAGACACTCTACAGCTACCCAGAAAAATAATTACTACTAGTACAGTGGAGACACTCTACAGCTTCTGGCTCCTCCTAGTTCATTGAAACGTCTCCCTCTACTGAATGCCGTTATACTTTCGTTCACCGACATGCAGGCCATGCAGCGCGCGGGCCCAAATGCCACCCACCAAATTAGAAGGCAGTATGTAGGCGGAGAGTAACCCCGGTCGTAGCGCGGCAGTAACGAGCCATCCTATCACAAAATCCCCCCCCCCCCCACAGTCTAAGTTTGACGGACGAAGCAACCATCATTTCACTCTTCGCTGAATCCCCTTCTCCCTCACTGTCTTCAAGAAAGGCAACACTCGCATCTGCCACTGTTCTTCTCTCCCAACGAAGGGAAGGTAAGCGGATCCATGATGTTGGTATATTTTCGTTCAGAAAAAAAAGAACTTTTGCAAAGCAGTAACCGATCCTCACTCTCTTTTTTGTTTCATTGTCATTGCGATTGTGTTTTCCTTTCAGTGGTCTCCTAGTATTCATCAGTTTCATGATGGACCAAGGAGAACCAGGCAAAGATCTGCCGATATTGGAGCAGACGCGGGAGGCTGATCCCCACGAGATAGAGAGCTCCAAGAAGATGGAGGCAGCCACCGAGCCGACCCCAGATACACTCACGGCCACTACTGAGATGGCCAACGCCCCGTTTGAGGTTACAACCCCCGTGGCACTGCAGGAGCAGTTTTCCCCCTTCGAGGATGTGTCCCCCCTCCCGCGCGCTGAGCTGCCCAAGGTGATTTTCTTCTTTGCCGATCTCGATTGTGGTTTTTCATCTAAGTATGTGGTGATTAATAATGCAAAAATTTATTAGCTTCGATGCCATGCTATACATAGTGGTTTAAATAACTTGTGTTTCTTATACTGAAAAGTAATTCAGAATTTGTTTCTGTTTCAACTAGAACCCTGATGCAGACAAGGATTGTGTGGTTGTATATGTCACTCGCTATGAGGAGGATGACCTGAATATACGCACTGGGAAAACAGAGTTCTTAGGCTGTTGGATCCTGGAAGCCATTTGCGGTTATACCAATGAAGAGTTGTATTCCAGCCTCACCGTTGTCAGGCGTGTTGTCCAGGGTGTACTAAAGCACAAGAAGTTCAAAGATACTCCTTCGTTTGTGAGGCATACTGTTCTTGTCAAGCTTACGCAGGAAGATGACGTGGCATGCCTCCACAAACAAGTTTATCAGTGGCAAGGCCACAAGGTTGTCTTCATGAAGGTTCACAGGATTGAGCTGCTGTGGGACATCCTTGATGATGTTCATGGCAAGGTCCGTCTTGTGTCCAGCCCAAATTAGATCGAGGCATGAAATAGTTGCCCCAGCTAGTATTTAATAGTAGTTTGGATTGTGTCTAGTTATCCGAACCTTGCCTGTTATCGACCCCTCTGGGGCTAGTACTCTGTTTGAATGCGTCTATGGGAACTGCTGCTACTTTTGTGTGCCCGTGAATCATGTGAGAACCATAATAATTGTTGCCGAAACAGATGCGTCCTCACTAGTTTTTTCATGAATATGGCATGGTAAGACATAAGTTGTCACGGTTTACCATACGAGCAGTTTGTGTTTTTATGAAATAGAGCACTCGTTCGAGAACTATGCACCGACGTATACATAAGTACTTGTAAACACTGTTGGTGCTACCCCACTTGTAAGCAGTTGTAAAAAACACGGCACATTGGCTCAGCTCGCTTCAACACTAGGCTATCGACCAGCTAACAATCAACAATCTGCTGTTTGACATATAAGCAACTAAGTATCTTGTTACAGTGGTTCATGCAGTTAATTGAGGCCACAATGTAATAAATTGCAAACGTTCACACGCTAGTCCAGCGCTCATCACTACTAGAATCTGGCACTTTGCCATCTGTCATGGCAGATGGCAAAGGCATGGTCGGCGGATGGCAAAGGCTTTGCCATCTGCCAGTAGATGGCAAACAGTTTGTCTGAAACCCTGCCGGCAAACGCTTCTTTGCCGTCTGCTGGCTGATGGCAAAGAGCCTGTGCCTTTGCCATTAGCTGGCAGATGGCAAAGCCTCTTAACGGGGTTAGCCCTGTTAGAAGGCTAACGGCATACTTTGCCGTCTGCCAGCAGATGGCAAAGGCTGCAGGCTCTTTGCCATCTGCCAGCAGATGCCAAAGGCTGCATGCTTTGCCGTCTGCCAGCAGATGGCAAAGAGCTTTGCCATCTGCTGGCAGATGGCAAAGGGCCCAAATAGGCTAGCCCAAATTTTACATGTAGATGACACATGGCCTCTTTGCCATCTGCCAGCTGATGGCAAAGCTCTTTGCCATCTGCTAGCTGATGGCAAATGCCTATATTGCCCCATTTAATATAGTTTTTCTTATATCAATTCATTTTCACAGAAAATCAAACACAAACATATTTATATGACCAATATAGCATATTCAACACATATTACCAATAGTCATGAACACATATATATCGAACACATATCCAACACATGTTACCAATAGTAGCAAGTTTCATCCATACATATACATAGTTTCATCAATATTACACAGTTTCATCATAGGTAGCAAGTTTCACAAAGTCAAAACAAAAACTAAAGACAAGCACTCCATCAACCCAAGCTTCCGTGATCTGAAGCAAATCTACAAAATGGGAAACAAGAAAGTTAGCAGAAGACTAGAAGAAGAAGATTATTATGATGTAACTAAAATGTGAAGATTATTATGATGCAACTTATATCTGTAAAATAGGTCATTTTGGAGCTAAGTATGGTTATTATGTCATTTTTGAGCTAACTAAGCATATTTTTGCATACACCTAATTAAATTGTAAATATGGAAAAACTGTTGCTCAAGCCTAACTTAATTATATGCAATACAAATTATAGGACAGAACTGCTGGCTTTTAGAAAATATGAATAACGTCAATACCCAATCACAGCCTGTTCAAATGAATCCCTGGCCCAATATGCTCTTTAAGGTACAGGGGGAGAGAACATTTCCATATACATTTAGACATAGCAGAACATGAGCTGAAAGAGTAGCTATGAGCTCAGTTATAAAACTGGAAGTTGCTAGTGTATGTATATTTACATACTTATATTTTTCTCATCTCTTCACTGGGAGATAACATGTATAATTTAGCATGTATATCTGCGGACATAGCAATTGGTCAGTTACAGGATGTTGATCGGAATACAATTGGAAACATTGATCGCAAGACATACTATACTTCTAGCCAATTATATGTATCTTCAAATCCTCTAGTCAAGAAATCAACCAAATCATCAATAAATATTATAAGGGAAAGAAACTATGAAATAAAAGGATCTGCAAGATAATGTCTTTTCAACAAAATAGTAGTGCAACACACCATTTGTACAGAAAAACTGTACGTAGCTATCATGAAAGCATATGATACTTGATCCTTAATTTCATCATAGTCCAGTGGAAGAGAGGAAATCATACATCTATGTAGGACGTATATCACTGTCACCCATCTGCCCATGGCATCCAGACACGCTGTTGCCAGCCGTTGCACCACCATCCTGACACATGGGCACCTCACGCCACTACATGAGGATGATTGGTGGTGGAGTCCGTAGCAGGCTGCATGTCGATGTCCTCGCCGGACAAAAAACAGTGCTATTGTTGGTAGCTAATGTTCTCTAACTGTCTTCCAAATAGAACTACAAAGGTATGACCAGATTTCCTATAAACAGTGGGATAAATAAATGGAATATGTTTTAGTTTGATTTTTGAAAGACATGGTTGAACTCTAAGAAACCAAATTCATAAATGAGGTTAGAGAGGTCGGCCAGGTTACATAGCTATTCTCTCTAGCAAACAACAGAATCAAAGTAGCAAGTCTCGATGCACGGATAAGTTCCGAAATAATGACAACTTATTTCCATTGTCTATAACTAAGCATCATTTTCCAAGCTTGAACATTATTAAAGAAATATAAATTTAATCACAGTGCAACTCTATATATGTATAAGAGGCGACGTCAAAATCCCAGCCACTAATTAGCAATTATGTGAAGCTCCAGATGCCCCAAAGGCATGGACGTACTGCAAACCTGTTCATATATGCTCATTACGTTTGTGTGGAACCATCACCGGAATCAGCTCGACACCGGCGTTAGGCTGCGTTTCTCGATCTTCTCTACGCGACCAGTGGAGTGGCAATGGAGAGGGCGTGGGTGGATCTGCAGGACATAATGGCCGAACACATGTCAGCAAGGATACCATGACGGCATGGGAAAAGAGGAGATCAATCGCTCAAGTTGGTGGAGAAGAAGCCACAATAGATGGCGTCCAAGCACATGCATGGCGGCAGCATGAGGACGACAAAGCCGGCAGACTCGCTAGGGCTTTTGCTTTAGATGATCCACGATCTATGGGATTTTTCTTTACGAACGGTGATCTTATTAGAAAAAAATAACGTGAAGAAGAAGGCTTAAGCCTTGCCGGCGTGGAGTGGCACAGAATCCTGGGGGGAGGGCGAGATATTAGGAGTTCTATTTTTCTACCATTCCAAATCAAGCTTGTTACAGCAAGGCAGGAATTGCAAATTGTATTTGCCTAGCTACGTGACCTGATTGGACTTGCCTTTTCTAAAAACCAGATTGGACTTTCCTTTTCTAAAAACCATATTGAACTTGTTGCCCATATAAGATTGCAGTACGCACATAGCAAAATGCATTAACTTGTGATTCCAGAATTAAACAACCAACACCATGCGCCAGGGTAGGATTTTGCACACAACAAGTACTCTGAAAATAAACTGCACACATGTACAGAACAGAGAACATGAGCCAAGACACTGATCCATAGGGAAGAAGAGAAGGGGACGAGCTCACCTTGCAGTTTAGGCTTCGGGGGCGTGGTCGTCCTCGTGCCGCTCCTAGCTTGGGAGCGTCGCTCGGGCATCAATGGCGTAGGGGCTAGCTCCTCTGAGACATGGGGTCGCAGCTCCTTGAAAAAGGCGCGTCGGACGGCGGCGAAGATGGGATCCGGTGGGAAATAGACCGGGCTGACGGGGGCGGGGCGGTGGGCGGCCTGGATCAGGAGCAGCGACCGACGGGGACCGGCGCGGCCGGCCTTGATCCTTGGGGTGGCGGGCGGCGACCGGCGGGGAGGCGCAACTGGTCGGTCTATAAGAAAGATGGCCCGTGTGGCTATACTTTCCACATCTGTTTGTATACATAGCATTAAAAAAACTGATCTCTTTTATCAAATATTTCTATTTCAATATAAATATTTCTTCTGGGGTATAATATACAAACAGATGAGCAAAGACAACAACATACATAATACATAACATAAACATAAAAATAACAGCATTATTTTTTCTGCCAAATGGTTCTGAACACTTTTAATATTGACTTGACTACGAAAAGCGCAATTATCACATGCAAAGAAAGCAAATAGGTAGAAAGTTTTGTAAGGGCATTAACATAAAGTGCACATTGAGACTACTTTTTGTATATGTGGTCGCATATTGTTTCAGCTACAACAAATTAATTTACATAAGATGGTGTATGCATGAAGCTACTGTGAGCTAACATGAAGTGAAACTAAATCTTTCATTTGAAGCAAACTCATGATTCATAAACAGAAATCTTGAAGCTACCGTGAGTAAAATATTAGTAAGATGATAGCTGGTTTCCAACTTTTGATGACATCCATTTCCTTAAATCTGCTGCTATCCTAGGGAAAATATGATTTGACAAAAAATAATGGTATGTTGGATTTTTACCATACAAATGAGGGTTAAGGATCATTGGGCTTGACACAAATTCGAATTTGGATTTCGTAGGAAATGAATTTGTAACCTATACATGAAGGTGGTTGATGTCAGTATTGGTCATTCATGTACATATATATAGGAAGTAATTCAAATGTGAAGCTACCTAATAAAAGTCGGTGGCTTGTGGCAACATGAGAGGAAAGAACAATGTTAGGCCACCCAAAAAAATCATAACGTGAACCCATGGTCATATGCATGAAAAGGTGAGATATTCTCGTTAAGGAAAGAAAAGTAGTGAAAAAGTGGAGCTTGTCGCGAATATGCAGAGGGTTCACTCAATATTTGATCGGTCAAAGTTTGCTTTTTTATTTGTTTTATTTCCTTAATGTTGCATAGGCATGGCAATTTTTGACCATAAATGTTGGAACCTTTTGCCTGTTCTCTGTACTTTTAGTGTGCTCTGATTGATCACCATTGTGCCATAAAATTAAGTAGTCAGTAAGAATATCCTAGCTTTTCATAGACAAAGGTCATATTTGATCGGTCAAGGTTTACTTTTTCATTGGTTTTATTTCCTTTGCTAATGTGTGCTGAGGCATACCAATTTCCTAGACCATACATATTGATGCTTTTGCCCGTTCTCTGTACTTTGATGGGCTCTGGTTAGTCACCCAAACAACTGACATGCCTCTGCATATACATTATCAAAATAAAATCAGTGAAAAAACAAACCTTGACAGATCAAATATATCTGACCTTCAGCTCATAATTATTGACTTCATCCTCTTCTTATATGCATGTCCAACGCTGCTAGACATGCAAATTATGTCAAGTTAACATCTGTGTTCATTAAAACTGAAACAACTATAATTATTTGTGTGCTGCAAATACCGAACAACAGTTCTCTTGATATATACGTATTTGCATAGACTTTGCAAATAAGCTCATCTTAGTTGAGAACAGCAATTAAGACAAAGCTAGATATATCAAGTCTGAATAACTATTGTCATTCTTAATGAGCATAGTAATGATTCACATATGCACCACACACACCTTATATCATAAAGGCACATGCTCAGTCGCTCACAAAACTACATGCAGGATCGCTTAGTAAATATAAGTTGCACGTCAATCCAGCATGATGAACGAAAACTAAACATGGGCAGTGGTGTTCAACCTGGGTCGCTCGAACCAATCCAGGTACAAATCCCAGCAAAATTTTCTCGCGAAAATCAGGAAGGCTGAACAACCAGGATCTCGGCCTCTGCAGAGTGGAACACACGCAGCAGCCTCCATCTCAGAAGATGAACATGACCCAGCGATCTCCACCACCCGCCCCCGAATCCGCCCCAGCCGCAGCCCAGCAAGAAATACTAACAAAACGCGGCATCCCGGTGACCGGGGCCTGTCGACGAACAAGCGGATCACAACCCATTCTCCCAGAAAAAAACAGAGACGAACCAGGTCACGTCACTAGGCACTAGGCACGCGGCATCCACCATCTCCACCCAGCAGCCGGATCACAACCCGAGCGCCATTCGCGAGATCCCAGGGCCCGACGCCAACCCTGAACCAGACCAAAGGAAACCTATGGTACAGAGGGAGGAGAGGGGGGCGCGCACCGTATCCGGCGTCGAGGGAGGCGGTGTGGAAGACGCCGGTGTAGGCGGATCTGTCGCGGACCTGGACCTCGACGGGGCGGGCCGTGGACGAGGGGAAGGGTCGGCGACGGGGCGGGGGAGGGCCGGCGACGGGGCGGGGGAGCGACAGGGCCGTCGACAGGGTGGCGGGGGAGGGCCGGCAACGGGGTGGCGGCGGGCGAGCCTAGAGCGCCATCGACGGGGCTGCTCGGTGTGTGGATGAGATGTGAACGTCGTTTTTTTACCTGGATGGGTGGGGAGAGAGGGAGGGGATAACCCCACAGTTTTTTTTACCTGAAAAAAAATAACCCCATCTCTTTGCCATCTGCCAGCAGATGGCAAAGAATCTTTGCCGTCTGCTGGCAGATGGCAAAGAGGTGGGGCTGGTATGCCGTTACACTCTTGACGGCCATAGGATTTGCCAACCTCTTTGCCATCTGCTGGCAGATGGCAAAGATTATTTGGCATCCACTAGCAGATGGCAAAGAATTGGCTAATGGCAACCATGTTCTTTGCCGTCTGTCAGTTCTTTGCCATCTATTTTTATAAGCAGATGGCAAAGATGTTCTTTACCATCAGCTAGCAGATGGCAAAGAGCTGGCTGATGGCAAATTCCCTGTTTTTAGTAGTGCATGTGGAACACTCACATTAAACTCGTCTTCGTAAAAAACTTGAAAATCATAAGTTAAGCAATTTTATACATCTCAATGATTCATAGAACATAACAAACATATACTAGTTCACAGCAAAAGAGAAAGTTGTGAGAAGGTTGACAAATCAGGAAAAAACAAGCAAGGCTTCTCTGAGCAAAGGGCCTCCCGACAGGCTTAAATTTCCTGGAGTTCACGCTGGTTTTTTCTTGTTGCCACCATCCAGGGTTAGGTTCTCTCATTCCAGAATAACCAATTATAATTGTGGTCTCAGCTGGAACGCTGAACTGGACCACGCAGTGTACTGACCAGTTGAAATGCTTGTGCATTCCACTAAATTTAAGCACCATTATTTGCAGAAATAAGCAGACCACAATGCCTCTTGTCCGCGCACCTGTCCAAAAGACCGTCGTGCAGCCGTGCCAGCTAGTCCTAGGTCCGTGGAAGAACTGGCAGAAAGTGCATTCCGGACTAGGATGCAGTTGTTTTTGCTCGTCCCTGCACTGCAATCAGGAAGTAAAACGTACGAATCATCTTATTTTAGATTGCGTTGGTCATTCTACCTTAGTTACTACCAATGTAGGAATACCTTGAAGACTGGAGGTTAGACGACGGCAACGACGGATAGCCATCTCATTTTGCACAGTTGTACTAAAACGGAGGTGTGTGCTTTTGATTGCGCGGATAGAAACGATACGGAGACAGACATCCCGAAACTATATGGAGACAAACATCCCTATTTGCGCAAATACGAAATACGGTTATTTAAACAATGACATATATTTGCAGTGGTGTATGATTAACAACAGCATCTATTGTGTTATAATTGGCACTAGATTGACAGTATGAAGAGTCCTTAAGTAAGTAGCATCACATCACATCAACAATGCCACTAGACTAACATGCAGAACAATAGCATCAGTATTATTGTCATGAGAGTAGCACATGGTCAGTAAATGTGCAATCAAATTTGTGCAGTTCCACTGGGATGAAGCAATGTTAGCGGTGTGAGAGTTAAGTGTAACTGCAGAAAAACAATTCATGGGAAATAAAGCAAGACGGAAGCACTTCATAAAATGGTGGTGGCATTGCTTCAATTTATCGACGGCACTAGACCATTACTTATAGTGACATTAGGTGGCATTGCTTAATGCTTCATGTGAGTTTACATTAACGGTAGCGATACAGGCATAGGGACAGCAGGGGCGTAAAGTGGTGAGGCAGATGTGTCTGCCGAGAGAGGCAAACACTCAGGCAACATGTCTGCATTTGTCCCATTTTTTATCTCCTTGGCGACATTTTCCTATGTGAGCACAGGAAATCTAGACCTGCTCATTCTCATTTGCGTTGTCCCCCAACACCCGTCACTTTCTTTTCTTTTTCAACCAAGAGATATGTCCACTTTCTCCCACCATTCTCCATCCACCATGCTTTCTTCGTCTTTTCAACCAAGAGACCGGTTGGGTAGCCAGTATCTACTACTTTCTCCCGTTTCCTCTTAGAACCAAGTCCTAGATTCATGCTACAGCTTTCCCACTTTCTTCCCTGTTTGAACCAACTCTTAGAGTCGACTGTATGAACTAGTTTTATCTCCAATAATAGTAAAAGTCTAGGTGGATTTGGAACAACGGAAGGAAGTAGTAAAAGATCCACACGAAGGGAGCTGGGGCAGTAGAGCAAGGTAGGTTTCGAAGGAATATATACCTGAGGGTCGTCGGCATGTGCAAAGACGGCGTCGGGAGGCCGCATCTTGGCCACAATACCCCAGGGAGAAAGAAGGGGTCGGAGGCACTCCCGAGCCGGCGCTCTCTCGGAGACAACGGCACGGTCGCAGATCCGGACACGCGGGCAGCCGTTGGTCTCCTCCCTCGCCGCCGATGACAGAGTGAACGATGCACCTACACCCCTGCCCCGGTCGGGGTTGTCCGGCCAGATTTGTGACCAGCCGTGAGCTGCGAGAGAGTGTGGCCACCTATGTCTTGCTTAGATCTAGAGAGCATGAGAGAGTGAATGAGAGGAACCCTAGTAAAGCAAGAGCTAAGGCTCCTGCTTATATATATAGTGGAGTGATTTTGTTGTACCAGCTTCGAAAAAATG